>NW_020954576.1:52330579-52432990 GCF_900497805.2 Vombatus ursinus
ATAGGGGTATTCCAGGAAGAGGTAGTAATTTGTTCTTATCACAAGGAGGCCTTGACAACTACAACCTAGTAATTTTCCAGAGGTCATACTGGGCCTGTGGTCCCTTACAGTAGCCCACTTTAGATCACTCTGTATGAGTCTTTGGGTGGGGTGGGAGACACTCTCAGGGCAAGGTGGAAAATACAGACAACCCACTGACTTCTCTCATGGATCACCACCATCCATATCTAATAACAGGACTAGCCACACTAATGAATACATTTATATACAGGCTCAATTAGTAGCAGTAGTAAAAATAAATAAATAAAAATAAAACTGTCTAATTCTCTCTGTTACCTCAATCAGTGCCTGCCTTTGTCTGTGGCCTTTCCCTCATGAAACTACTGCCACCAGCAGCCCCTCTTTGAGTTCTTAGGATCGAGGGCTTAGAGCTCCTCATCAGAACTGAAAAGGACCTCAGGACATAGTGACTAAGTCCCTCATTTGGCAGAGGAGGAAACAGGCCTATGGAGATCAAGTGAGTTTCTTAAGGACATACGTAGTATTCATCTAGGCCAATTTAAACCTAGGTCCTTTGCCTCTAACTGAACTTTTCATGAGTTCAGTTGTGGACTCGGACACTTACTAGCTGTGTGACCCTGGGTAAATCACTTAACCCTGTTTGCCTCAGTTTCCTCATCTGTAAAATGAGCTGGAGAAGGAAATGGCAAACCATTCCAGTATCTTTGCCAAGAAAACCCCCAAATGAGGTCATAAAGAGTCTGACACAACTGAAACAGCTGAGTAACAACCTCTGACTCCAGCACTAGTGCTCTTTCGTTCAGACTACAAACTGGTATGGTGACCTTAGAAATCATCCTAAGCTAGACTCCACTTTTCTTATTTCTTGAGAATGAGTCTCCCTATCTTTCTTAGGTTGGAACTGGAGCAGCCACTCATGGGGGGGGGGGGGAATCTCATACTGATCAGCATGGGAGCATTAGCATACTCCATTTTTCTAATGTGACCTGGTTTGCCCCTCCTTAGTCAACCTGGTGGCTTTCCACTCCCAGAGCTCATTATATTAGTGCCAGATTTAGTGTGGATACCTGATCACCTTAGCCTACTGCACTTCAGAACTCGAGAACTCAAGCAATCCACTAGCTCAGCCCCCTCAGTAGCAGGGACATATACCAACACACTCGGTCAAATCCCACTTTTTGCCAGAAGAGGAAACAGAGGCCAAAAAACCTTGCAATATTCACACAATTGTAAGTGGTGGAACCAGGATTCCAGTCTAGGTTTTCTGCCAAAAATCCAGTTTTCTTTGCATGGTACCATGATACCTCCCACACACCTGAATAAAATATCCAACCAGGTCTATCCTGACTTTGGTGAAGACTGAAGCAGGAGAAAGTCAGGTTGTTGGATTTCTTCCTTTGCTGGGTCCTTAGAGCCCTTGACAAGGCCCTTCTGTCCTGCTTCTTGAAAGTAGGTAGTTCAAAACACTCTTTAGAGAAATAAAGACACTTAAATAAGTGGAGAAATAATAATTGTCCATGGGAAGACCATGGCAATGGAATAAATGATAACAGTGACTGATTTTCCAGGACTATACCAAACAATCAAATAATTATTTTGTAAAGTTATAAAAAAAAAAAGTAATACCAAAATTCCTCTAGAGCAGGTGTCAGACATGGGGCCAGCAACCCTCCTGAGTAAATAAAAATACTATAGAACATAGGTAATGTTAATATGTTGTTTTCTAAGTCAATATTGTGATTTTTACGTAGAATTTAATGGCCCCATTTCTATTTGAGCTTGGTACCTCTGACCTAGAAGAACAAAACATCAGGAATACTAAAGGTAAAAATGAAAGCAAATCCAAAGGAAGGAGGCCTTATCAGTACTAGATCTCACACTATACTATAAAGCAATAATCATCAAAATGGTGCGGTATTGCTTAAAAAATAGAGAGGTCAAAAAAAAAATTAAAAATAAATAAATAAATAAATAAAAATAGAGAGATCAATCAGTGAAATGGATTAAGTGCATAACATACAAAAGGAAACAGCAACACAGTGTTTGGTAATTTCAAAGGCTCCAGCTACTGGGTAAGGACTTACTATTAGACAAAACACTTCTGGGAAAACTGGAAAGCAGTTTGGCAGAAGTTAGGTATACACATCTCACACAATATAAAAAGATAAACTCCAAACTTATACGTGATGTAGACATTATAGGCCACATCATATACCAATCAGGAGAAAATATGAGCATAACTTTTATAACTATGGATGCAGGAAGAATTCTTAACCAAACCAGAGCTAGAACAAAAATGGACATTTTTTTAATATAGAAAATTCTTTTTTTTTCCACGTATAAAAACCATGCAGATAAAATTAGAAGAAAAGCAAGTACCTAGGGAAAATCTTTACATCATGTTCTATCTCTGATAAAGATATCATTTCAAGCATATATAGGAAACCGATTCAAATTTATAAAAATAAGAATCTCCAATATATAAATGATCAAAGAACATATATAGGTAACACTCAGAGACAGAAATCCAAACTACCAAGAGTCATATGAAAAGAAGCTCCAAATCACTAACAATTTGAGAAATGAAAATTAAAGCAACTCTAAGGTAGCATCTCACACCCATCAGATTAGAAGGATTGATAGACAAGGAAAATAACAAATATTGGAGGGACTATGGGATAAGAGGCAAATTAGTGTACTATTGATGGATCTGGTTTAGTCCTTCTGGGAAGCAATTTAGAGCTATGCCCTAAAAGTTCTTAAATTGCACATAAGCTTTGAGTGATGCCACTTTATAGGTCTGTAGTTCATTTTATGATGACAATGACCTGGAAATTAAGGTGGTACTTACCAATTGGGGAATGGTTGAACAAGTTATGGAATATGGGTGTAATGGAATACTATCATGGAATGAGAAATGATGAAGAGAACAGTTTAAATTGATGCAGGGAACAGTTTCTACAATCACAACATTTTGAGGAAAAACAACTTTGAAAGACTTAAGATTCAAGATACAACCAACAACAATTGTAGAGGACTGATGATGAAGCATAAGGGATGGTGGAATCAATTTGAAAAATAAAGCATACATTTTCAGTTATAGTCATTCTATAAATGTGTTTTGCTTGATTTTATTTGTTAGAAAGATTTTATTTTAAGACAGAGGAGATCTAGGAATAGAGAAGAGGGAAGGGAAGGAAAGAAGGAAGAGGAAGAAGGAGGAGGAAAGGAAGGAAGGAAGAGAGGAAGAAAAGGAGAGAGGGAGAGAGGGAGGGAGGAAGGAAGGAAAACAGAGAGCAGGACAGTTTTTAAGGTTACATTGGAATTTAATTATATGTATAACAAGAAAAACAAGCTATACATAACAGAAACTCACAATTTCATGGAAAACCTCTGTTCGATGGTTATAGAAATTGTTTTACTAATTGATTTTTATTAAGAAGTTTTTAAAGTCAGAAAATGACAGTTCTTGGAGGGGCTATGGAAAAAACTGATAAACCAATACTTTTCTGGTCACTCCCAATGTGGGAATCTCTTTTAATTGAGTGTGTTTTTGTGTTACAAGGGTTCTAATTTGCCCTTTTTTTTTTTAGTGAAAGAGAAGGGAGGTGGGAGTGAGAAGCAGGATAAATAGGAATGCTACACCAAAAAGAAATGAAGGAAGGAAGGAGAGAGGAATGGAAAGAAAGAGAAAAAGGAAGAAAGAAAGAAAAAAGAAAAGAAAGGAAGGAAGGAAAGAAGAAATTGAAACCAAGAGGGTCATTGAAATGTTTTGTTTTGTTTCGTTTAATGCAAAGAAGAGTATGGAAAGCCAGGGGAAGAGCAGACAAGTAGGACACTTTTGAAAGTTACATGTTGAAATTATTACATGCGTACTTAAAAAGAAAGACAAGCTACACGTGATAGTTTCTCAGTTTTGTGCACAATCTTCTTTGCTGTTAATAAATACTATTTTTTAAAGTAGAGAGACCATAAAAATTTGGAAGTACGTACTTGGTGCCTAGTCTTGGCTTGTGTCTTGATTGTATCAGGCAGCTCATTGTTCAGGGCTAATCGCAAGGCCTAGTCGTGGTTATTAGTTACATTTTCTCTTTTTGTCCCCCACTTATTAGCATTTTTTTTCCAATTACATGTAAAGAAAGTTACAATTACATGTAAAGAAAACATTCACTTTTATAAGATTTTGAGTTCCAATTTTTTTCCCCTTTCTTCCTTTCTTCTTGCCACCCCAAGACAGCAAGCAATCTGATATAGGTGATATATGTACAATCACCTTAAACATATTTCCACGTTAGTCATGTTGTGAAAGAAGAATCAGAACAAAAGGGAAAAACCACAAGAAAGAAAAAAAAGAGAGAGAGAAAATAGTATGCTTTAATCTGCATTCAGACTCCATGATTCTTTCTCTGGATATAATTTATTAGCTACATTCTCAAAGAATATTCAAGAATCATCCCAGATGATCTTGAATCCTGTATGTTTCTGTCAAGAAGTTTATCATCTACTACAGGAGGGATACAATAGGGACATAGATGCCATGAAGTACATACAAAGTTCCACAAAGTTATTTCAAGTAATAGAGAGCACTAGTAATTGTGGACAGCAGGAAAGGCCTAAGGTAGGAGGTGATCCCTGAGTTGTGCTTTCAAGGACACTAGGGATCTAAGAGGCAGAGGCTAGGAGTGTTTGGCATTCCAGTTTTGGGGGTCAACCAGGGCAACTCCACAGACACAGGAGATATAATATCATGTATTGGGAATATCTAGGAAGTCCATTAGAGAGAATGCATGAAAAGGCATAATATCTAGAAAGCTGTGGGAGCTAGACTATGGAAGGTCTTAAATACCAGGCTACAATTTTTGTCTTTTTCTGAGAGGTAATAGGGACTGTTGACATTTTTGAGTAGGAAGCTACAGGGGCACAGGAAAAGTCCCACCATAACAGGAAGGTATTCAGATTCCAAAGAAAGAAGCTTACCATGCCAGAGTGGGTATATACATATGTGTGTGAATATACTTACATATGTGTATATATATATACACATACATGTATGTATGTTTTTATTTGAGTTATTAGGGTTAATTGGTTTGTAAAAGGGCAATTTGCTCTTGAGACTAGTCCTATGGAAGTGATAAGACATAGTGGGGGCTCCCTATACCAACCCTAGGCCAGGTCAGATATTATATAGAAATGAAAAAAAGAAGTTTAGTGCCAGTCATGACAGAGTCATTTGCAAGTGTTTCCATGGGATAGTTGGATCTCCTTTTGCCTTGACTTCAGGTATTTCACATTCTCTGTGAGACTCAAGGTCACGTTCCTAGGCTCTGTCTACCATCACATAATCCACATTTCTTCAGACATAATCTTCCACAAAGTTCCCTAAGTGGTACACAAGTGGTTTTGTTAACATGAAGGTGACAGAGGACCCCAACACTGAATTACAGTGAAGACATAATCCACAGCAGCCATACAAGCATAAGCAAGAGAATAATATAACCCATAGGAAGATTACCACAGTTGTTACAATTTTCTTCCATTGCACCCCTAGGGAGGAGATGAAAGAATCTATAGCATCTGGTAGTTGTTCTAGGGCATTAATTTGGGTTTTCATATGTTTCAGTAATTTTGGGGGGTTATTTGATTCATTAAGGATAAGGTCACAGCAGGAGGTTTGTATTACAGTGCCTTGGGCAGTGTTCAAGATGTCTAGTGCCATTTTATTTTGTAATACCACTTTACACATTTGTGTTACATATCATGTTAACAACTCCTGTGCCTCAACACTATAATTACAGGCACTTTGTATAAAATGTGTAAAGGTTTTTACATAGGTCTTTATAATTCTAATCCAATACCAGGTGTAATGACATTTAAAAGGTGATTATACCAATGGAAAACAGCAAGTGTCTAGCGATCTTTGATAAGGGATAGATTAGCTATAGGCTTGGCAGGCAGAGTATCTACAATGGTTCCCTGTTAGGGCCCAGCTCTGGACCATGGCCTCCTGTAGGGTAGTAAGAGACTCCTGGAGGTTAGTACCTGCCCGAAAGGGTACTGGGAGTGCCTCAGTAACAGACGCTGGCTCCACCTATGAAGGAGGAACATGGGAGGAGCTCGGGCAAGTTCCACCCACGAGGTGGAGCTAGGGCTATAAGAGCAGGACCTGGGGGTGTCTGGGAGGAGCCGGCAGTCGGAACCGGGGAGAGAGCAGAGGCCGGGACCTTGGGAGGCAGGAGAGCATGTAACCAATAAATCATGTGCAATGGCCATCTCGGGTGTTCTGTCTAGTCATTCTCCTCCACCCTCGGAGGGGCCGGAGACGTCCGAAGACCGGGAAGGGTAAGTATCCAAGCGAAGGCTTGGGTGGGGTAGCTGACTAAGTGCACTACGTCAGCCGGGGACCCACCAAGCGTATCCAAGCGATGATGGCCCGGGTGTAGAGGGAGACCCCAGGCAGTTCCCTGGTCACATATATATCCTGAAGTACAGCATCACACCCAACCAAGCAGCAGCCAGGGTCATAAGTGTAGACCACATAGCCGCTGGGTACCATTTGGGGGCGCCCACACTGTTACTACTTGGGACAGGTTTGGGGATCCAAACATACTCCTTCACCTACTGTTATAGTATACTTACACAAGATACAAGGTATTCACCTGACCTGCCAGGAGTTTGCAGAGCATTTGATTCCCTTTTGATACCTGAGCAGAGAAATGTTATAACAAAGGGAGGACATGGGCATATTTTTGCTACCAGCACAGTGGTGCCTCCTGTGCTAGAATGACCCACATGACAGAGTTCCAGACCTGAGTGAGGCCAGGAACACAGTTTCAGGCCACCACATCCCTTTTCCTCAATTCCATGCTAATATCCAAAGAGAAGAAATGGTCATGTTCTAGACTGGTGGTGTTAACTGGCTGCTCTATTGTTTGGTGGGTGACTCTAGATGTCTACATTTTCAAGTCATTCCAGTCCTTTCCAGAAAAGGAGACACCCATCAGGGAAGACTGGACATATTGGACATAGGGAGGTGGCCATATACCCAGCAGTTTGTTCAATTGTGTTGTTCAGCCATGGAAGCAGCCCATTGTAGAAACACATTACAGGTGCCATTGAAGATCAACCAGAAGAGGAATGGACATATTCTAGGGGTGAAAATATATGTGTTTAATAGGTAAGATGAGAGGTCAGTCCTCAACTTCTTTCATTATAATAGAATTTTGCTCATTTGATGTAAAGAGTATAGTGGCTGGCACTGGCATTTTGCCAGGTGAGGCAAACCACACATGTTGGCCAGAGGGAGCAGGAGAAGACCTTGTCGGTATGGGGGGGATGTGTGGCTATGGACCATACCACAACACCTACTTCTCTCTTAATGGTCCTGGTCCCCTGCTATGAATAGTATGACCAAGCAGGCCCTCCTTTTATGTTTTGGTTTTTGTTTTGCTTTTTTTTTTTTTTTTTTGACTAGGCAATGGGGTTAGGTGACTTGCCCAGGGTCACACAGCTAGTAAGTGTTATGTGTCTGAGGCCGGATTGAACTCAGGTCCTCCTGACTCCAGGGCCAGTGCTCTATCCACTGCACCAACTAGCTGCCCCCTAGGCCTTCCTTTTAAAAGTATTAAAGCATACCAAGTCAAGGCTAAAAGGCCTTCTGCCCCCAGAGAGATACACCAGGCTATGTAACCAGAGGGAACTGACCATTTCAGAAACCATGATAACGCGTCCACTCTGGGGTCTATGTTCTGAGAGGTCTTCAGTATTAGTACCTCTTAGATTCAGGCAAACAGGTACAATGGCAGTGGCGTTTAGTGCCCATAACATTCATGGGCATTTCAGTCTGTGAGCCCTAAAGGTCATATGGGGCTGCAGGCCCAACAGGGGCTTCACTGATGTCCTAAGGGCTGAGGTTGCACCTTTGCCCAGCCCACCACTGTATTACCACCTTTTAGCACCTTTATCTGAGCATTTAAAACCCCATTCTTGTGCTCCACCAGACCAGATGCTTGGGGGTTATAAGGCAGGTGGTCCTGCCACTTCACTTTATGCTCATCGCCCCTCATGATTCATAAAGTGTTGTTTGCTGGGGAATGCTTGCATGATACCTGTTACTGTAATCACATGTACCAGGGCATACCTGGAACCCTCACTCACGGGCAGGGGTCCCACATAATCGACTTGCCAGGTCTTTACTGGTTCAGAGCCTTGATGGGTGTGTCCAGGGACATAAGGTATTGGCCATGGTCTCTGGCAAGCACACACCAGACATTGGACAACAGCTTCCTGCATGTATTTGTGAGGGGCAACCCAGAGGCTTTTATCATTTTCCAGCCAACTCAAGCTCATCTGTGGCCCCTTTCACAATGGACCCAAGCAGCCATGCCAGTTATTGGCCTAGGCATTACTGCAAGTACCCTGGCTAGGGCATCTGCCTCAGTGTTCCGTGGATGGTCTCTCTTGGCAGTGTGCCAGGACATGAAATACTGTTAATTAGATTGCTTAGCCATGTCCACATATTTTGCCACATGTCACCGCCCCATAGAGGTTTAGCTAATACAGACCATTCATCTTAATGCCATTGATTCATCCACATAGTTAACCATCGCCCCACAGTCCAGCTCTCTGCCTATTACCAAAGGCCGTGGTTCATGCATCACCACTATCCACACTGCCCACAATTCTGCCCACTGGCTACTGCACCTTGTGCCTGTGTCTAGCCAGATGGTGTCAGTGGCAGGTTGGATTGTCACTGCTGACCAGGTGGAGGGGCTGCCCTTACTTGAGCCATCTGTAAACCATACCTCAGGGGGTATACCATACCTCCCTGTCCCTTCTTTAGCTTGTGAGAACTTTAGAGCTGGGTCAGTCGCTGTCTGTTCTGGCAGGGGTCCATGTATGTAACAGATCCCCAAATGGCTTGTAACTCAGATGACAAGAAGCTGTGTGATGATAAGTGGCCTCCTTGCTGGAGGTAGGCCAGCCACTTTATCAAGGTACGGGTCTGTGCTACAGCTGATGGTGGTTTTGCAAATACTTGCTCTGTTCACCCATTGATGAGGTATGTGGGAGCATGGTCCTTCATGTACCACCTGTGAGTGGCTCCTCTTGCTGCAGCAGAAGATAATATTGCCAATAATTGCCTTTTAAAAAATTAATTTTTTAAAATTTTGGAATAAAACAAGCATTTCCGTAACAAAGTACAATAAAAAAGATGGTTACCCATGAAACTGCAAATTCACTATGTAGAATTTGCTATTCCTTTTAAATACACAACCAAGTTATCATGTAAATTACCTTTTTCCTCCTTTTTTTCTTCCCTTACCCCACCCCAGACTCACAGATGACTCCCATTAGACAAAAAAAGATGTGTGTGTGTACATATATATATAATACATATATATTATTCTATACATCTAGATCTATGTATTCTATATATCAGTTCTTTCAATGCAGATAGCATCTTTCTTCATATGTCTTTTATAGTTAATTTGGGTATTTATAATAGTCAAAATGATTTGCTCAAAGTCATTCTTCAAACAAGAGTGCTGTTACTGTATAATCAATTACTATAATTAATAATTGCTTTCCAATAGGGATATATCTGGTCTTTGCCCCTTTCCATAACTGAGACCAAAATTTCAAGGGCAAGCAGCCTGGTCCCTGCTTTTGCCACAGGCTCCATCCCATTCCTCCCAGAGTGACTGTGACATCTAGACTGAAGGGGGCTCCTTTCTGTATGACCCCCTTGAGCTTCTTTTTGTTGTACCCACACCTTAGCTTTTTCAAAGGCTTGATCTTATTCTTTTCCCCCATCTGGCACTTTTCTTAATTGGCTAGGCTGGGGCTGCAAACATTGAGCCAGGTGGGGTACAAATGTCCTCCAATACCCTAAAAGTCCCATGAACACATGCACCTCTTTTACTGCGCACCTCTTTTACTGTAGTGGGGAGGGTGTAGGCTTCTATCTTATCTATGATAGCCATTGTTATGATTCTTGTCTTAACCAATCACACAACCCTGAGGAAATTTACAGTTGTGCCAGGTCCTTGGGTTTTGGCCAGATTCACTACCCATCCCGTTTCTTGAAAACGTTCTATCAAGGCTTGCAGTGTGTCCCACAAGAGAGAAACAGTTTCACAGGTTAACATTATGTCCTCAATGTAGTAGGTCTATTGTATGTCTTCAGAAAACTGAAATAAACTGAGATCCCAGACCACCAAGCTGTGTCAGGTGGTTGGGCTATAGAAATAGCCCTGAGGCAGGACTTTGGCCCTACCTCTCAGGTAGGGGGCAGGTCCACCTTGTGGGTTCAGCCACCAGAGAGGGCAGGGCAGAATTGTCGCGGAGTTTCTGTCTCCTTATTAGCTCCAAGAGCACCCTAGTCTTAATCTGGTCTTTGCTATTAAGTCCACCCATACGTCTGTTGCCTGGTAATCAAAATAAATATCTTGAGGCCTTTTTTGATATTCTTACTACCACCCTCCAGATCCTGAACTCTTCCCTTCTCTACCTCACCAAGCTGGGAAACAGCCTTTCCCACCTCATATACATAGTCTTTCCTACTAGGGGACCCAGCATGGGGACTAAAGCACCATAACAGGGTCAGGAGCAGTTGGCAAGATTTTTCCCTTCATTCCTGCAGTGAACATGGCAGTGTCCTGACCCTCCAATGGGTGTGCATACATGGTCTATTTCATTCCCAGCTCTCTTAGTGTCTGCTGTAACTCCTCTACTGTGTTCCAGTCCTCTGGTTGTCCCTCAAGACCCTCCTCATTTGACTAAAATCAGAACAATCTAAAATAATCCAGTCTAAAAGGGAATGCAGTCATGATATGACTGATTTTTTTCCCACCTCTGCCTGTGAGGGAGATACCTTCATCTCCTGAATCTCGCAGGAAGAATCTCACAAAGCAGTAATGTTCTCTCTCACCCTTTGCTGGAACTTTGCTGACAAATCAAATAATTCAGCAAGTTACCCATCTGGGTAACTAGCTCTTCAGCTGTGTCTCTCTCTTACTTGCCCCTCCTAATCTCCTGTCTTGAGCCCTTCATACTTTCTAATAAGGATAGGACAGGTTTTCACTCTGGGAAAGTCCAGACTATATATCTTATGTACAGTTCTCTCCTTATCTTCACCTCCACTTTCTCCTCTGATTCTTCCCCTATATCTCTGTCTTCCTAGGGAATCAAAACCTTAGCACCCAATTTTTACTATTTACCTGGAGTCGGGACAACTTTTTCCCTCCCAGCCATGCAAAGTAGCAGGCAAGGACTTCTAACTTCTTGCTCTGCTCCTCCGTCTTCTCCATCAGTCTTGTGGCCAGAAGGGGCTCAGAGGACCTCACATATCGCTCCCCTTGGAGACCTTCCTCCAGCTTCCTCACTTTACTTTGAGCTTCCATTCATTTCTATAGACCGCTTTACTGACCAAAGCAGTTCCCAGCTAATTGAAGCTGCATACTGCCTACCTTCCTTACTAGCGGGAGGAATTCTTTTCACCTCAAATAAGCAGCATAGTCCCCCTCACATTTTCAGGGTCTCCCCATACTCATGAGTAGGGACCACACCTCCCTGATGGATGTGTCAGGCCAATTTGGGATTCCTCCAGAGATCTCAGTATCTAAGTTCAGCTCTTTGGAATCTGGTTCGTGATGCCAGGTGTAGGGACACAGACTATCCAAAGGAAAAGTCTTACTGTAATGGGAAAGTATTCCGATTTCAAAGAAAGAAGTTGACCATGCCATCGAGGTTTATAGATATGGATTTATTAGGTTTATTAGGGCTAATTGTGTTGTAAAAGGGCAATTTACTCATGAGACCAGCTCTGTGGCAGTGACAGGACAGAGTGGTAAATTCCTCCAGTAAACCCAGGCCAGGACAGATAACGTAAAACAACAAAGAAAGTTTGATTTGGCAGTTGTCTGTCTACAGGTGAAAACTCAACTCAGAGAGCCAAGGAGCTTACCTAGGGAGCATTTAGAGAGATATAGTGCTAGGGATGGCCCAGGGTCATGTGCAAATGTTTCCATGGTATAGTTAGAGCTTCTTTTGCTGTTTACCTTTACTCAAGGTAGTTTACACTCTCTGAGACTCAAGGTCATGCTCCTAGGCTCTCTCTCCCACCATATGGAAGTATGGCGAGGTAAGATCTGTAGGATAGGATTATCATTTTGGCATTTTTGTAGAGCATAGATTGGAAAGAAAAGAGATTAGAAATTGACCAGGCCATCAACAAGCATTTCTTAAGTACCTACTGTGTGCCAAACACTGTGCTAGGTGCTGGGACATAAAGGCATAAAATGAAATCATCCCTGCTCTTTATGGGATTATATTCTGTCAGACAATACCAATTAAAAGGTTTTTTACAATAGAGAAGGGAAGAGGTAGTGTTGAACTAACCTGGGATAGAGACTGTGTGAATGAAGAGATATATTGGAAGTAGAATTAATGGATTGTGGCCACTGCTTGGATATAGGGAGTGAGGAAAAGGGGAGAGCCAGTATAAGCCCAAGGTCACAAATCGAGGTCATTTTAAGATGGTTCTGTACTCAAGAAAAACGGGAAGGTTGGAGGAAGGAAGTGCTTGGGAGGAAACATGATGCGCTTTGTTTTGAATGTGTTCAGTTGGAGCTGACAACGAGAAATCTAGGTGATGTCCAGCAGGCAGCTGTTTGGTGTGGCTAGAGTTCAGGGAGGATATTGGTCTGGACAGTTTGATCTGCCAGCTGTTGGTCTAGAGATGAGAACTGAACTCAGGGAGCCAAGGAGCTTACCTAGGGAGCAGTGAGAGAGATAAAGAGACAGTGCTTCAGAGACAGAGAAAGGCACAGGACGATTCCTCAGGGGACATCTACAAGTGGACAGAAGAGTATAAGGAGACCAAAGCTTTTCAGTTTAGTTTATGTCAGTCCTTCACCTTGAATCACAGACATAGAGCCAAAAGATATCTTAGAAGTCATCTAGTCCAACCTACTGATTTAACAGATGAAGAAACTGAGGCCTAGAGAGATTCACTGACTTGCCCAGGATCACACAGGGAATAAGTGGCAGGTTAGCTTTCAAACCTAGGTTTGCTGATTCATTGGACCACTATGATCCTATTTTTATGCAGTTGAGGAATTATTGGCAACTTTGGAAGGAAAGATTTCAGTCGAGTCATGGGATCAGAAGCCATATTGAAATGAGTTCAAGAAGTGAGGCAGTATGGCTTTGGAGTCAGGAGGACCTGAGTTCAAATCCGGCCGCAGACACGACACTAGTTGTGTGACCCTGGGCAAGTCACTTAACCCTGATTGCCTCACCCAAAAAAAAAAAGTGAGGAACTAGAAGCAAGGAGTAGAGTCAATACTTTCTCAAAGTTTGGCCATAAAAGGGAGAAGAGTTACAGGATGACAGCTTCAGGGGGTGACAGAATCAAGTACAGATTTCTTATTTTGTTATTTTTTTTTTAAGAACTTGGGAAATATCATGATATGTGTAGATGGTAACAAAGAAGCTAGTAAATTAGATAAGATTAAGGGTGAAAGAAAGAAGGAATCATTGAAGACAATCTTCCAAAAGAAATGAAATGGAACGGATTCAGAAGCACAAGGGAAGAGACTGATTTTGGCAAAGAGAAGAGCTAACTTTTCATTAGAAACTGGACCAAATGGGAGGTGATGAAGTAGGGTTCTGAGGTACAATATAAGGTAGAGAAGGAACTTGGAACAAGAGGACTCTACTTTCTCAGTGAAGTAAGAGATCAAATCTCTGCTGAGAAAGAGGAGAGGAGATAGTAAAGGAGGCTTAAGAAGAAAGGAAAATTGCCAAAAAAAAAAAAAAAGAAGAAGAAGAAAAGAAAATTTTTGGAATAGCTACTGTAGAGAGTGTCATGCTAGAGTCAATTAAAAAAAAAAACACAAGATTACCATGAGCAGTGAGAATCAAGTTGAGACTAGACAACAAAAATTTATACTAAAACCAGTCAGCTCATATCTTTGACTTTTTTTAATGCTTTATATGGATGCATTTTTAACATTACCGTTATTTGTCAATAACTTCCACTAACCATCAGAAATAGAGCCAATGCTTTTAACAAAGAAGTACAGTTAGAAAAAATTAATCAACACACTGACCACAGGGTATAATGTACACTTCCCACCATATGCTTCATCCTACAACTGCAGTCCACCACCTCTTCATATTCACATTCTTTTCCTTTCCATGATTGTGGTCATTTTTCCTATTGTTTTTTGGTCCTCCTTACTTCCTTCTCTATCAATTAATACAAATCTAAGTTTTACTGAATTCTTCAGAGTTATTGTTTCTTTCAGAGTAATACTGTATGGTTGGAGAACTGTACCTCTGAATTCAAAAAGGGGTAAGGACATTTTATCCTCTTATACTTGGTATAATCATTTTCCTACTTTTTCAATTTCTATAATCAGAATCAAATTTCTATAAGCAGTCAGTAAAAAATATGAGGACAAGTATGCGAAATTTTTCTGTTTTCAATCCGAATGTGTAGTCATTCTATATCCCAAACAACTAGGTAAATTAGTATTCAGGCTTGTCACCTGCCTGCCTGTATAGCCATGGGAATTATTATTCCATAGTAAAGTCAGCCTCTTATAAGCAAATTCATTTGTATAATTATAGAGCCCTGAGGGTGGAATTCTTATGGAATACTTTGTTTTCATGTTCCCCATTGTGACATCACTTTTAATTCTCCTTATACTTGGGCCCTGCATATTGAACTTACTTGTCAGATTTGTATCTTCCAGACTACAGACTATTCACCTACAGATAGTGGCCAACAGTGAGTGCCAGCCCCTGTCCATTCACCTTCCCCTGGATGTAACCTATGCTCACTTCCAGTCAGCCTCCTCCCTGGGACTCAACTCAATGAGGCAGGGACAGCTCTATGCCCCATGCCAGCAAGAAGCTGTTTCAGAAGCCAAGACCTTCGTCCCTTGCCCCAAAAGGGTTGACAGTGCAAAGTTACCAGACTTACTTTCTCCTCTGGAGCCATCTGGGTCCAGTGGCCAGACATAGATCAGGATAACTGGAGATGGCCCAAGATGCAGTGGGAAACCTTAGCCTTTTCAAGCTAAGGTCTTTATCAAGTCTCAGTTTGACTGAGGCAACACCCATTCAATGATTAAGGCTTAATAAGAATTGAAGCAGAGGCTATTGCCTCTTTACCTAATCAATGAATATTTATATTCATTCTGAGCCAATTAGATGTAATTAGGTGTGCAGTGTGCTAGCCAGGGGCAGAGGAGTGCTTAAAAACAGGCCCAGCAGAACAAACCCGCACACCTAATTACATCTTCAGCAGAAATCCTGCACAGCTGACTGTCAAAGGCGGAGGGAATAGAAGGACTGAAACCCCAGCAGCAGTTACCTTCATGCGTCTTCGATCTACCGGGTCTAGATCCCTCGTGGTCTGGATCATGCTCCGTGTCCTCATACATTTCACAAGTGAGTGATCCCAGCTTCTATAGGGTTGGACTACGGGAGAAGCAACCAGTTCCGGGAGAGAGGTATTCGGGGCGGTGGGTCCGCAATACCGTTGCCTGCATTTCTTTACCGTAACTGCTTGCGTCCTACTGAGGCGTCTACTTTGTTTCAGTGCCGCAAATAAAAATCCTAAACCCCGTTAAAGGACTTCTTCTTGAAGAGAAGGCGCTAGGCTAGAGCAGGTACAATTCAAGACAGGTCCTTTCAACGTGCCAGCACCTGGCCTCACCCTCCCTTTTACGTAGTTGATTAGAAACACCCTAGAAGGTGAAATTCTGCAACAGGCTAGGCCCACTGTGCACTGGCCCTTCGGACTTGGAAACTGACTGGACAAAGGGAAGTTGTGGGGTAGCTATGAAAGAGAAGGAAGAAATGTTACAACGTCTAAACCCATCACATCCAAATTTGTTTTTGCTGCTGGAAATTTTTATGTTCTTCACCATCTTCTGTAAAATCTGGAGGCTACAGTATGTGATTAGCAAAAACACGGAAACTCCTATTTTCTAGATTTTCTACCTGCTGAGGAACTCAATCATATTCATTTTGCCAGGCAAATTCTTTCAGACTATAGGTAACTTCAGATAATTTCATCTCCCTATATTTACTTTTGTAACAGGTGTAAGGGGGGTCTGACTACAAGTCACTCGTAGATCATCCAACCTCAGCCTGCCACTTGACTCCTTGCTATATATTCACTTTCATGATCACAAGTCCTATAGAAATCTAGGGACATGTTGGACAATTTTATTCTTCATGAATAAATTTGCATTGTCTTCTTAATAAATTATCTTGAACCCCCCACTCCAATTCATTACTGTATACCTTATTTAATGAACTAGAGAAGCCTCCTTTGCCACTAATCATAACACTCATCTGTGTTTAAATACATATTAAAATTACTAAATATATAGTCTATTGACAAATGAGCAATAATAAACATATATGTGTATACATATATATGTTATAATATGTTGGTTATGGCTAAAGTCATGTCAAAATATCAGTAGTTGGCTTCTCTTCTTTGGAAAGACAGTCCCAAATCATTCAATTCACTCCAGTAAGGAATAAAATCTTAACACTTCTCCTCAAGATTAATCTTTCCCCTCCCTTTGGTATTTTCTTCATGTTAGAAAAATCTGAAACAAAAATCTGCAGAAGTGAGTGAAGGAAAGCCTTTATTATGTTTCTCATGAGAGAAATGGGCACAATGCACATTAGTAGCATGGGGGCGCTGGGTTCAGTGGTAGAATCAACTTTTAAATGGTTAGTAAGATCCACACTGCACCCTCTAGGGCTAGGATTGGTCTAGTTCATCTGAGTTACACCTTTCCTAGACAACCCATCCCATGTTCTTCCATGTTCTGTTAACTCCTCCCACTTCATGCATCACAAGTTCAAAATGGTGGCTATCTCTGTCCTCGGGGTGTGTCAGTTAATATTCAATAATCTTATTAAGCAAGTATAGTGGAGAAAAGCTGTTGCCTTGTGAGGCCCCATCCTTGACCCCTACAGTTGAAACCAATTTAGCCCCCAGGATTCTTTCTTAAGGAACTAGTTGTTTGCAGAATGTTTGGGTTGGGGGACTATCCCCAAGACCTTGGAAGTCCTCGGAATCCCCTTGTTCTGCTGTGGAAGCCTAACTCCTAATCCTTTCTTACACTTCATCAATGAAAGAAAAGCCTTCTGGCTTCTCTAAAGCTCTTGAGAAAATCTTCTGTATTTGTGGATATTTTGGATATGGGACCTTTATCAGAGAAACATAATGCAAAGATTATTTTCCCAACTGAAGTGACTTTTCCATCTAATTTCAATTGCATTAGATTTGCTTGTGCAAAGCCTTTTCATTTTTATTTAAGCAAAACTGTCCACTTAACGTTCTGTGATCCTCTCTGCTACTTGTTTGATCATGAATTCCTCCCTCCTCCATAGATCTGAAAAGCAACTTCCTCCTTTTTCTTCTCATTTGCTTATGACGTCTCTTTTTTGTCTAAGTTGTCTACCCACCGAGTGTATCTTAGCATTCAAGGTGAAATGTTGGCATATACCTAATTTCTGTCAGACTGCTTTCCAGCTTTTCCAGCCATTTTCATCAAATGATTAATCTTTTCTCTAGTAACTGGGATCTTTGGACTTATCAAACACTATGCTACTGTATTCATTTGTTTCTCTAAGTTGTGTACCTAATCTGATCTACTGATTGATCTCTCAATTTTTAACTAGTACTAATTGTTTTAATTATTATTGTTTTGTAGTATACTTTGAGATCTGTAACTGATAAGCCTTCTTCCTTCCCCTTTTTTTCTTCATTACCATTTGGGTCCTTTTGTTTTCTCAGATAATTTTTTTTTCTAGTTCTATAAAATAATCCTTTGGTACTTTGATTGGTACAGCAATTTCAGTAAATTACTTTTGGTAGTATTGTCATGTTTATTATATTGATTTAACCTACCCATGAGAAATTAATATTTCTCCAGCTATTTGTCTATATTTCTTTGAAGAATGCTTTGCAGTTGGATTCATATAGTTTCTGAGTATGTCTTGATAGATAGACTCCCCATTATTTTGTACCTTCCATAGTTATTTTTATTGGAATGTCTCTTTCTAGCTCTTTCTGCTGGGTTTTGTTGGTAATATGTAGGAATTACATTGATTTATGAAGATTTATTTAATATCCTGAAACTTTGATGAATTTATTATTTCCTAAATGGTTTTACTTTTTGAAGTCATATCATACTCAGGTCTTCCCCAATCCTTCTTACAAACTACCCAGTTACTAATAATAATCTTAGACATACATTTTACATTTTACATACATAAAAGGTTAACAATCTGTCCTTACTGAGTCCCTTGTAATTAGTCTTTGGTATGTACTTCATATTTCTGTTGGCTCTTCTATGTCAAATCTATTAAGTTCAGGGTTTGTTTGTTTTTAACAAAGCTTGAAAGTCTGACAGCTCATTAAACATCCTTTTTTTTTCCATTCAGAATTATGCTTAGCTTTGCTAGGAATGATATTTTTGGCCAGAACCCCAGTTCTTTTGCCCTTTGATATATAGTGTTCCAAGACCTGCAGCCTTTTAGTGTCGCTGCTGCTAGTTCTCCTGTGATTCTAATTGTGGCACCATCATATTTAAATTGTCTTTTTCTTGTTGCTCACAATATTTTATCCTTGAGCTGGGAGTTTCATATTTTGACTATAATATTCCTGTGGGTTTTCCTCACAAGATCTCTTTCGGGTGGTGATTGGTGGATTTTTTTCTATTTCTACTTTCTCCTCATGTTCTAATGCTTCAGGAGAAGTTTCTTTAATTATTTCTTGTATTATTTTATCAAGATTCTTTTTTTGATTGTAGCTTTTGGGTAGTCCAATTATTCTTACCTTTTCTCTTCTTGATCTGTTCTCCAGATCAGTTGTTTTTCTTATGAGATGTTTCACATTCTCTTCTATTTTTTTCATTCTTTATGTATTTTGTTTTATTATTTCTTGATCTCTTGAAATTTTGCTGGTCTTCTCTTGCCCAATTCTGATTTTTCAGGAGTCATTTTCTTTCTTAAGATTCTGGATCTCCTTTTCTTTCTTTCTTTTTTTTTCAGTTTTTAGGCAATTAGGGTTAAGTGACTTGCCCAGGGTCACACAGCTAGTAAGGGTCAAGTGCTTGGTCTGAGGCCGGATTTGAACTCAGGTCCTCCTGACTTCAGGGCCAGTGCTCTATCCACTGTGCCACCTAGCTGCCCTGGGATCTCCTTTTCTAATTGGTTGACTTCCTTTTCATAATCATCTTGTTTTTCTTGGATTATTCATATTTTTTTTAAAAAGGTTTCCCTCAATCTTTCTCATTTGATTTTTAAAGTCTTTTTAAAGTTCTTTTATGAATTCTTTTTGGGCAGGTGACCATTTGACATTACTCTTTGGCATAGAAGAGGGTTTCTTTACTTCAGTACCCTCCTCTGAAGACAAATCCTGGTCTTCTCTATTCCCATAATGACTCTCTGTGGTTGGATTCTTTCTTCTTTGCCTCTGCATATTTTTTAAAATTTGTAATAGCTTAGTTTTTGTAATTACCTCTAGTCCTAGGGTATGAGGGGGAGTGTCTCTGGTTTCAGATCCTCCTTCAGTTCTCCCCTATGGCCTGGAACTGAAACCAAGATCTCCAGCTTCCTGTAAGTGCCCACAGCCAGCAGTGTCCCCAACCCACTGCTTCTGCACTCACCAAGTATATACTGGTTCCTTCTTGATCTGCCCTATCTCTGCAGCACAGCTGGGTATGGCATTCCTTGTCAGTAGAGGCTCCCTCAATCTTCCCTGTCTCAGACACCCAACTCCTCTCACTGTCTTGGGGGTAAAAGTTCCTGTGGCTGAGGCTGAGGCAGCCTCCCAACCCAGCTAACCCCAGGGTTTGCTGCTTGTTGTTTAAGCATTCCCTAGCCTAGAGGTGTTACTCTTCACAGGGACCAAACCTCACCAGATCTTCTCTGATTGTTCCAGAAGGACTCCTCCTCTACCTCCACTTTTATTTACTTTTAACAGCTCTATATTTGCCTTGAGGCACTATTTCATCTCTTTTGTGGAGGAAAATCTTGAAAGCTTGGCATTTTCTGACCTACTTCACCATCTTCCCAGAACCTCTCCTTGCTAATTCTTTAGAATTATGTTAATGAATCTCCAATTACTTTTTCATTCTTTCTTCAAAGGCCCTATATTGAATATACTTGTTATTTCCTTGTAATCATTAAATAATGTATTTATTATTTCTGCTATTTCACATTTTATGGGGATGTCTTTATGCTCCAGTACACTGTTAGTTTTTGCAAAGGCACATACCTGCTTTTCACAACTGAGAGGTATGTAAATTCTCTTCTATTCCCATTCAGAAATTGCCAGAGAGAATCATCTCTAATTTTCTTAAGTTGTATTCAGGTTCTTGCCTTCTTTCTTTTTTATCTTTTGGTTAGATTTGTCTAAGTCTAAGAGGGATATATTGAGGTCCCTCACTAGTATAGTTTTACTATATATTTTAATTTGATTTAATTAACTTTTTTCAATTGACTTCCTTTAATTCAACTGACTTTTCCTTTGAGTATGTAGGTACTATATTATTTAGTTCATATATACTAAGTATTGATATTGATTCATTATTTATAGTGACTTTAAGTATGATATGGTTTTCCTGCTTATACCTTTTTATCATGTCTCTATTTATTGTAGCCTTATCAGAAATTGTAATTGCTATCCATTTTGTTTTTAGTTCAGCTGAAGTAAGTTTCTTATGTACAACATATTGCTGAACTCTTCTTTCTAATCCATTCTGCCATCCTTTTATGTTTGATGGGTGAATTCATCCCATTCACACTGATAGTTATGATTGGTAATTGTATATTTTTATCATTCCTTACTTTCAAGGCCTTTTTTTTTCCTACTACTGTGGAGATTCTTGGGTCACTTCACAAAAGACATAACCTAGGGCTCCTCTCTCATTGTGGTGAAGCTCAGTGTTATTCCTCACCCCCTCCCCACTCCTCACTGGAGTCCGCCTGCCCTTCTCCCTCTTTTCTCTTAAAAGCTTTAATCTTGCCACAGGGATCTGGGGTTCCCTTCAGAGGGGTTCTTTTGTAGTACCTCCCTTGCTGCTGAATTTTGGAATGGACCCCACTCTGGGCTTCTGCCACACAACAAGACTCTGGTGGCCATTCCTGAAATGGTCTTTGTCCTTCTACTGCCACTGGGCTATGAGGACCAACCATCAACTGGGTTCTTCTGGGCCCTCTCACTACAGATGCTCTAGGTTTCTTTGTACTTTGCCTTCTACCTACTCTGGTTTGTCTACTTCAAGGTTCTTACAGAATTCTGGCCATCTGTAGCCCTGACTCTGCAGCTCATTCTCTTTATTCATTTTTAACAGTTATACTTTTTGATCTACTGGGTTGTTCTCAGGGGACCTGAGCTCTTCCTGGTCTTAATATAGACTATCTTCTCACTTATTAGGTTTTCTTTTTTTTAAACCAACTCCTTGTTTTATTTATCAATTCAAAGGCTATTTTCTCTCAGTTTTAATCAATGTCTTCTTTGATTTTCATAATTTCTATTTTGTTGCTTTTCTAGGTTTGTTTTTAATTGCAGATCCAATTCACTAACTTGTTCTATCTAACTTTGACTGATGGAAGTATTTAGAGATAATACATTTTTCCCTTAAGGACTGTTTTAGCAGGATCACATAAGTTTTGATATGTTGTATCATAGTTGTCATTTTCCTTCCCTCCAATTCTTTTGGATTAAATTATTTGGTCTTCAATCAATTTTTAATTATTTGTTTATAGGCCCTTTACTGAACATAATTTTTTCTTCATTGTTTTCATTAAAGGACACATTTCATTTTTCCGAATTCATTCGCAGCTTTTTATGCCACTACATATGG
The DNA here is from genome assembly GCF_900497805.2 of Vombatus ursinus. Lineage (NCBI taxonomy): Eukaryota > Metazoa > Chordata > Mammalia > Diprotodontia > Vombatidae > Vombatus > Vombatus ursinus. The sequence goes on from NW_020954576.1 coordinate 52,352,515, forward strand.
TCAATTTTTTTAGTAAAGCTGCCATGAACAACTTAGAAATATGTAAAATCATTTCTGTCCCCATTCATTAATTGCCAGAGATCTATTATTTCTAATATTCTCAAGTCCTACTCTGGTCCTAAACTTCCTTGTTTTAATTTTTGCTACATTTTTAAAAATAGTCTGACAGGAGTACATTAAGATCCCCTGAAAACTCTGGATAATGAGAACAACATGGTGATGTCTCTGCCTTAGGATGATTACTTAGAGAACTCTATTGAGGATGGATTGTGGAAGAAAAACTAGAAGCAGGGAAACCAGTTAGGAAGATATTATATTTATCTAGGTTGGAGGTGATAAAGCCCTGGTGTAAAATGGGTGCTATTTGACTAGACAGAACTATACTCATTTCAGAGAGGTAGGTAGTACTTGGCAACTAATTACATGGTGGGGGTAGAGGGAAGAAATGGGATAAGAAAGGAAGAGTTAAGGATAACTATGAGGATACCATCCTGGGTTAATGGGAGGATGGTGGTGCCCTTAACAGAAATAGCAATGTTTGGGGAAACACAAAGTTTATATGGAACAATAATTAGCTATCTTTGGAGTATATTGACTTTGAGATGAAGGGGGCCATCCAGGTCCTCTGTCTTTCTGCTTCCTTATTCTGTTCCTAGTAAGTAAAGTGCTATTTGTTTCTTTTTTCTCCCTAGTCATGTTTGCCATTGTCACAAGTACCTACATCCCAAAAGGTCAAGATCACCTTCATTCTAAACAGGATGTAGAAATTTTCCATCTTCTTCCCATTTAGATGCAAACTTAAGAACTGAGATATGAGCCTGGGAAAAGGACTCAACTTAGAGTGATAGGACCTGAGTTAAAATCCTGCCTGTGATACTTTTTACTTATCTGACCTTGGGCTCTTTGGAATATCAGTTCTTCATTAATAAAATGAGGAAGTTGTCCTAGGAGACCTCTAAAATCCCTTCTAGTTCTGAATGAATGACTTTATGACCTTGTCTTTTATTTTAAGTCAATGTTCTTTTCATTACTATGATATCCTGTCAGTTTAACCTGGGATATCATGTCATTTTAACCCTACCTCTGACATATTATTGTTACTTAGTTGTGTTCAATCAAGTCTTTGTGGCCCCATTTGGGGTTTTCTTGGCAAAGATACTGGAGTGTTTTGCCATTTCCTTCTTCTGCTCATTTTGCAGATGAGGAAACTGAGTCAAACAAGGTTGACCAAGGTCACACAGCTAGTAAGCATCTGAGGCTGGATTTGAACTCAGACCTTACTGACTGGAGGCCCAGCACTCTATCTATCGACTGCTCTACCTAGCTGCCCACCTCTAACATATGCCATCTATGTAAACTAAGTAGGTTACCTAACTTCCCAGTGCCCAGGAAACACTCCTCTAGGTTTACAGCCAGAAGAGACTTAGGGGTCATCTAGTCAGAAGGAGATTATAAGGGTCTCTTTGCCAGCACCAGGGGCAAGACTCTTCTTGCATTGCCCATACTTGGATCTGATTTGTACTTCTGGGTCTCAGTCCCAGGGACAGGAGAAGCACTAGTATACCTGAGCTTGCAGCCACAGGGGAGCTAAGACAATGGTCACAATACCAAGGCAGAAAAGAGTGCTTGTAGTCACTCACAGACTAAAGTACAGGCTAGGAGAGTGGCAAACACAACTCTCCCTAGATCAGACCTGCGCAACTTGGCAGTAGGTAGGGGCCAAAATTAAAACAGGCTAAACCTCTTCAGGCTGCAGGAAGGTTTTTAGTGGCTCACTTTCCAAGTAAAAGTATAATTAATGATTAAACTATTTGCAAATAAACCATATTTTTAAAAAAGGAAATTTCAATTAATATCAATTAATTATACTTATTAAGATTTTTATTTATCATGAAATCACATTAAAGTTAAAAAAAAAAATTTACTTTGCTAAGCAGGACATAATCCAGAAACAACAATCAGCAAACACTTCTTTATGAAGTCACCTTCAATAAAAGACTTTCTAGCAGCAGCAATTTCTTTAGAAATCTGAAAACTAACCTTAGTAGCTGCTTCATTTTCTGAGTTTACTTTCTTAAAAAACTGTTGTTCTCCACTGAGATTTTTCAACAATTTGGACAGTTTGATTTGTTTTTCATTGGTGTCCAATTTGCTTAAGTCAGTATTTTGGCGACAAAGATTGTATTCCTTTGGAATGGCTATTACTTCTCGGCAAACAGGCACAATATTTTATCTCTCGTGTAAGTAAACAAGTATCTATTTGTCCACTCTGGATTAAACACTCTATGTTCTGATTCAATCTTCCATTTCTTTTTATCACCCATTTTACAAAGCCACTCCAAAAGCTTTTATGTTAGAACCAAAAAGTCTCCATAGTAACTGCTCACATACAAAAAAATACTGAACTGAGTGTCTAACCTTGGAGAGAGCACCAGACACTTATGTAATTTGTAAGGCAGCCCACAGCAAGGGAAGGGAAGAAGACCTTGTGTTCACCGCTCATCACATAGCAGGCATCAGCTGCATTGGTGCATGGCTGCACTCACTTTGTCCCTGTTCATCACCAGTAACAACCGAAAACATAGTGAAAAGATATGACTCTTGCTCCTCTCAGAATAGAGACAGACTGACAATGGTTGGTTGCCACAGGTCACATGACAAAAACAAGGGAGTGCACAGTGGCAACCCACCTGCCAAGTTACATGATAGGCATAATAGTGACTAGTGGAAGGCAAGTTAAGTAGGGCACGGACAAAGCATTCATTACATCTTTACTTTCTCTTATATCCTCTACATTTTTTCTTTGGCGGGCCATAAATTGTGCAAGCCTGCCCTAGATCATACCACCTTGGAAAAAACAAAAACTTATAGGTCCCCAGAATTATCTCTGAAAACAGCTACACAACAAACCTGAAGCTTAGAACAGTGTCCCTTCCACTCCAGAAGCAGAACCCCACTTTAGCATAGAGTTAAAAATCAAGAAATAAGCTGGGGAAATGAGCAAACAGCAGAAAAAGCAGAATACCTATAGAAAGTTACCATGGTGACAGGGAAGAAGAAACTCAGAAGACAACAAAGTCAAAACTGCTACATACAAAACCTCAAAGAAAAATATGAATTGGTCTCAGGCCATGGAAGAGCTCAAAAAGGATTTTAAAAATCAAATAACAGAGGTAGAGTGAAAATTGGGAAGAGAAATGAGAGTAATACAAGAAAAACATGAAAAAAAGGGTCAACAACTTAGTAAAGGAGGCACCAAAAAATACTGAGAAAATCACACCTTAAAAAACATAATACACCAAATGGTAAAAGAGGCACAAAAATCCAATGAAGAGAAAAATGTCTTAAAAAACAGAATCGGCCAAATGGAAAAAAAGATATACAAAAATTTACTTAAGAGAAGTACTCCTTAAAAAGCAAAATTGGCCAAATGGGAAAGGAGATATAAAAGCTCACTGAAGAAAATAATTCCTTAAAAATTAGAATTGGGCAAGTGGAAGCTAATGACTTTATGAGAAATCAAGAAAAAATAAAACAAAACTGAAATAATGAAAAAAATAGAAGAAAATGTGAAATATCTCATTGGAAAAACAACTGACCTGGAACATAGACCCAAGAGAGAGAACTTAAGAAGATTACCTGAAAGCCATGATCAAAAAAAAGATCCTAGACATCATCTTTCAAGAAATTATCAAGGAAAACTGCCCTGATATTCTAGAAGCAGAGGGTAAAATAGAAATTGAAAGAATCCACCCATCATTTCCAGAAAAGAAATCCCAAAATGAAATCTCTCAGGAATATTATATCCAAATTCCAGAGCTCCTAGGTCAAGGAGAAAATATTGCAAGCAGCCAAAAAAACAATTTAAATGTTGTGGAACCACAGTCAGGAAAACATGAGATTTAGCAACTTCTTCTTTGAAAGATCTGAGGGCTTGGCATAGGATATTCTGGAGCACAAAAGAGCCAAAAATCATCTACCCAACAAAACTGAATATAATCCTTCAGGGAAGAAAGTGAATATTCAATGAAATAGAAGACTTTGAAGCATTTCTGATGAAAAAACCAGAGCTGAATAAAAAAAAATTGACTTTCAAGTACAAGACTCAAGAGAAGCATAAAAAGGCAAACAGGAAAGAGACATCATAAGGGATTCAATAAGATTAAACTGATTACATTCCTATGTAGTAAAATGATATTTGTAACTTCTAAAAACTTTACCATTATTAGGGCAGTTAGAAGGAGTATACATTGACAGAGGGCACAGGTGTGGGTTGAGTATTATGGGATAATTGTCCAAAAAATATAATTAAGGGATGAGAAAGAGGAATGCACTGGAAGAAGTGGAAAGGGAGAAGTAGAATGAGGAAAATTATCTGATAAAAGAGGTAGGAAAGAGTTTTTGCAGTGGAGGTAAAGATGGGGGATGTGGGGGGAGTGTTCAAACCTTACTCTCATCAGAACTGATTCAAAGAGGGAATAACATACACACTCAGTTGAGTGTAGAAATCTAACCATACAGGAAAGTTGGAGGAGAAGGGTATAAGAGAAAAGGGGGAGAGCTGATAGAAGGGATGGCAGATTGAGGGAAATAAAAGAAGCAAAACACTTTTGAGAATGGACAGGGTAAGGGGAGAGAAAGAAGTATAAATAGAGGGGAAATAGGATGGAGGAAAATACATAGTAATCACAACTGTGAAAAAAAATTATAGTATGTCTCTTTGATAAAGACCTCATTACTCAAATAAATAGAGGACCAAGTCAAATTTACAGAAATAAGGGCCATTCTTTAATTTACAAATGGCCAAAGGAAATGAACAGGCAGTTTTCAGATGAAGTAATCAAAGCTACCTATAGCCATATGAAAAAATGCTCTAAATCACTATTGATTAGAGAAACTCAAATTAGAATAACTCTGAGCTACCACCCCACATTTATCATATTAGCTATTATCATTTCATATTGGCTAATATGATAGAAAAGGAAAATGACAAATGTAGATGGGGATGTGGGAAAATTGAGACAGCAATGCACCATTGATGAAGTTTTATACTAATTCAACCATTCTGTAGAGCAATTTGGAACTACATTCAAAGGGCTATAAAACTGTACATACCCTTTGACCAAGCAATACCACTTTTAGGTATGTATTTCAAAGAGATAAAAAACAAGAAGGAAAATTATCTATATGTACAAAACTACTTATAGCAGCTCTGTTAGTGGTGGCAAAAAATTCTAAATTGAGGGGATGTCCATCAATTGAGGAATAGCTAAATAAGTTGTTGTATGTGATTGTGGTGGAATACTGCTGTGCTATAAAAAAGGATAAGCAGGATGCTCTCAGAAAAACCTGGAAGGACTTATATAAACTTACCCAAAGTGAAGTGAGCAGAACCAAGAGGACATTGTATACAGTAACAGCATTGTAACAATATTATACAATGATCAGCTATGAATGACTTAGCTATTGTGAGCAATACAATGATCCAAGATAATTCTGAAGGACTTATGATGGAATGTTCTATTCATTTCCAGAGAAAGAACTGATGGAGTGTGAATGCAGATCAAAGCATACTTTTTATTTATTTATTTTTCTTCTGTTTTTTTTGTTTGTATTTTCTTTCACAATATGATTAACATAGAAATATGTTTTGCATGACTACACATATATAACCTATATCAAGTTACTTGCTGTCTCATTGAGGGGAGAAGGAAAAGGGAGTATTTGGAACTCAAAAAAAAATTTTTTTTTTGCTGGGGCAATTGGGGTTAAGTGACTTGCCCAGGGTCACACCGCTAGTAAGCATCAAGTGTCTGGGGCCAGATTTGAACTCAGGTCTGCCACACTCCAAGGCTGGAGCTCTATCCACTGCACCACCTAGCTGCCCCTCAAAAAATTTTTAAAACAATGTTTGAAGTTGTTTTTGCATGTCATTGGAGAAAAATTAAATATTAAATATTTGAAAAAAAAAAGAAAGTGACTTGTCTAAAGTAACAGAATTAAGATAGGAGCAGGATTGGAATGAGAATCTGAGTTTCTCAAACCCCAGATCAATGTTGTTCTTTTCTACCTAAGAAAACTACCTGATTCCATGAAACCAAAGTCCGATGCTCTGACTCCAATTCCAGGTCACTTTCTAATACAGCATAATACTCACCCCATGATCTGAGATTGGAAGGAAGGTAAGGATTCAGATAGATGCAGGTGAGGAGAGTGTGTGTGCCGGCCACACAAACTAAAACTGGTCTATGTGGAGACATGAAAATGGGAGATGGAGTGAAGAGTTTGGGATGGAGGGGTACCTAATAGTCGAATTTAGCTGAAATAAAACACAAAAGGAAAGAATACAAGAAAGCTGGAAAAGAAACAGATTGTGGAGTTTGTATATTCATCCTAGAGGTAACATTCCTGCCATGAAGGTTTTTGAGTAGGAGAGTAATGGTCAGGGTTCTGCCTTGCTTTGGCAACTCTAGAGGATGAATTGGAGAAAGGAGAAAGAATGGACACAGGGAGATGAATTAGAAGACTGTTATAATAATCCAAGCAAGAGATGGTAAGTACCTGACCTAGAGTAATGACCCTGTGAGTAGAAAGAATGGGCTATATATGACAAGTGCTATAGAGATAGAAGAGATAAGATTTGGCATGTAGTTAGATATGGGGAGCAGGGGAGAGAATTCAAAGTTGAACCCAAGGCTACAGACCTGGGTGACCAGGAGCATGGTGTGGCTCTCAAAAAAGATTGAAGACTGGAGAAGGGTCAGGTTTGAAGGGGAAGTCAATGAGTTCTATTTTACACATGACTGAGATGCCTATGGGACCTGCAGGTGGACCTCTTCAGGTCCCTTCTGTATTTGTGATTCCCTGATCTGTCCCAGGTAAGTGAGGGGGCCACTTTTCCTATACTCTGATAAGTCTTATTTCCATCCTGTCACAGATAACTACATCTCAGCAGAGGAGGTATCCTTTCTGAAAAAGACCCAAGGGCAGTCTGCCCTGTTCCATGCAGACCTAGATTTTGGACCTATGACCCGATTGATTGAATGGAATTATCTGAATGAGAGTCTACACCTACTTACAGTCTGGCCATGGGAAAGCAAGCCAGCCTGGATTAATACACAGGGGAGATACAATTTGACCTCCAAAGATGCTGGCGACTATGAAGCTCATATCAAGTCGGTCTCAGGAAAGATAAATTTCCAGAAATTCAAGTTAATGGTCTCTGGTAGGTAACCTTCTCCCCCCAGTTGCACCCCAGCCCACCCTATCCCCAGCTATTAACAATTTCCACTGTCACATTCAAATCTTTCCAAAACCTGTCTCCCCTCCAACTTTGCACTTTTAAAAGGGAAGCAGAGATAGAGCTGCTGTACATTGCAAGAAGATAGAGGGTAGAAAATTGAATCTGGAGGGACTTTCTCAAGTTCACCTACTTAAGGGAGGAAAAAACAAAAAACTTAAGGGGAAAAATCAAGTCTTCCCCTCTGTCTCTTGGTTTGGCTCTCCTGTCAGAGATCAACGAATGAATGGGGCTGACAGAAAGATAGCTTGACCTTCCCTGGAAATAAGTCAAGCCCATTGAGCTAATCAGTCACTCAATCCTACCCCAGTCCTGGGGGCAAATTTCCCTATCCTATGAGCTGAGAGGGCTCCAGAGAGTGAAAAGAAAGGACTCTGTCCCTGTCTACTAAGAGCTCTGATTCTGATAGAAGAAAGAGGAGATGGAGGGGGTGAACTAAAGGAAGGAGAGTGAAAAACCTGAGGGAGAAGGGTGGGTTCCTGGGGGTTAATTGAGGGAGAAATGCAGGAACTAAGTAAACATTGGGGAACATTGTAGATCCTGCCTATTGTGATATTTAATCCATAGCTCATCTGGTCTTCATCTCTTTTTCTCTGCCCTCATTTTAAACCAGCTAGCCCCTTTTCCTTCTTTGCCCTCTTTCTCTCCCTATTCTTTACTTCCCAATGTCCTGGATATTCTACTAAGATTATAATCTCTGCCAGCCCCATCCCTGTTCCCTGCTAGTTCCCACCCTACATGTTTCCTTCACCCCACTCCCATCCCCACCCCAGTTCTCAATCCCCCTTCTCGATGACAGATCGATCTCAGTGGATTCTGACTTATTCTTGGTACTGTGACTACAGGAACTAATGTGAAAACATGTCATCAGTGGCTTCTCCACGTCAGCCTGGTCCTAGTGGCGATACTCCTGTGGTAGTGTCTGGAAATTTCCATGTAACCTGAAGAAAGACAGAAAATGGCTGGAAGACAGAAGATGGATGTGTTGAGACAATAGGGACTGCAGAGAGAATTGCGTTGGACATAGATCTTGAGCCCTGGATATTCTGGTCAGTGGCCGCACTTCATGGAAGTGATGGAACTTATTCTTGAATAAGTTCTCAACCCTACTCATTTGCAAAAGAAAAATACAATCAATACTATACCATGGAGATGACAGGAGACTAGAAGAGGGTAAACAATTTGTCCAAATGACTAACCTGACCAAGAAATATGAGCCCCTGTAGAAGGTCAATCAGTCAGTCTCTGAACAATGTGACTTAGTAATGAGATTACCTCTAACCTTCAGGAAACAGCTCCTCAATCTTGGGTGGGACCCCACCTAGTCAAGGTGGGGAGAAGTATAAATAGAATACAGTTTGGGCGAGTTCAGAATTTAGGGATGCAGATCATGAAGGAAAAAACCAACCAGAGTAGTCTGGGTAGAGATGGCTTCCCCAGTCCAGATTGCTGGAGGCAGCTGAGTCTCATGGTCAAGCTAAGTTCTCAGCAGGAGGAGCTGAAAACTTCTAGTCCACCTCCTCATTAAATGTCTGCTAATCAGGGTTGATTTCTCCTTTCAGGGGCATCCCCTTTTACAAGACATTTAAAACATTCAGTGTCTCCATTAGGTGTCTTTGGTAACCTAGAGAAATCATTGACCATCAATGTATTGATTATTAGCTAGCCTAATTAATAAATTAATTATTAATTGCCCAGAAACTCTGTCTCTTGGGTTTTTCATTTATCACAGAAGACTTACATGAACTGATGCAAAGTGAAGTGAGCAGAACAGTAACAGCAATATTGTACAATGATCAATTGTAAATGACTTAGCTGTTCTCAGTCATACAATGACCTAAGACAATTCTGAAGGACTTATGATGAAAAATTCTACCTGCAGAGAAAGAGCTAATGAAATCTAAATGTAGATTGAAGCATACCTTTTTATACTTTTTTTCTTGGGGTTTTTGTTTATGTTTTCTTTCACAACATGACTAATATGGAAATATTTTGTGTGACTGAATATATATAACCTGTATCAAAGTGCTTACTTTTGGGGAGAAGTGGTGAAAGTAAGGGAGAGAATTTGAAACTCAAAATTTTTTATAAAAACACATGTTAGAAATTATATTTACATGTAATTGGGGAAAAAAACAATATATATTTAAAAGTGTTCCCTATGTAAGCCCCCTTCCTACTGGTGTGCATTTATGGGAAAAAGTATCTCAGGTTTATGACAGATATAATATATTACTTCTCTTTTTACTGTGCCCTTTCATTAAATTCCTTTGCTTTAAATTAAAAATATTTTCTACCTACTAGAAAATCATATTATTGAGGGCTGCTGAATTATGGTCATGAGTGAACGTGGTCCCACAAAATGCCTTAAACCTGGAGTAATCTTATTTATGTCACTATGTCTGGAGGTGGGGTAGAGGAAGGTGAGCTGCCTTACATATGGAAAATACTGGCAGCTTTATCTGTTTATTGCCACCATCAATATCTATCAACAAAACCAAATAGTACTGAAGCTATGAGGTTTATCTACAGAATAAATTATTGTTAGTTTACAACTCCCATTCTGGGTATATCCAAGGCAATGCCTGAGATGTTCCCCCATGTGGACATTCCCTCAATGAAACTGCAGTTCTTCTACAAGCCACCAGGTGTCAACAACTCCCCTATTAATTCAGCCCCTATTTGGGTACATGGGTTGATGAGTTTACATCTGGAAGGGCCCTTAGAGATCATCTAAACCTCATTTTGTAGATGAGAAAATAGAAACCCAGAGAGATGAAGCAACTTTGCCATGTCCCCACAAAGATTAAGTGGTAGAAGTAGGATTCCAGTCTAGGTTTTCTGTCTTAAATTCCAGTGTTCTTCCCATAGTACTAGCCCCCCTTCTACAAGCCTGGGGAGAACTGGGCTGCAGGGTCCATCCTGAGTCTGGTGGAGACTGTGTCAGGAGGCAAAAGGATTTGATTTGATTTCTTCCTTAATTAGAATCTCAGGGCCCTTCTGTCTTATTTTAAGGTAGCATGTAGTTGGTGACCATTGTTCAGTCGTTTGTATCATGTCTGACTCTTTGTGACCCCATTTAGGGTTTTCTTGGCAAAGATACTGGCGTGGTTTGTCCTTTCCTTCTCCAGTTCATTTTTCATATGAGAAAACTGAGGCAAACAGTTGAGTGACTTGACCAGAGTCACACACCTAGTAAGGTTCTGAGGCCAGATCTGAACTCAGGAAGATGAGTCTTCCTGACTCCAGGCCTAGCCTTCTATTCGCTGGGCCACCTAGTTGCCCAGGTAGTATGTAGCTTGTGCCTAGCCTTGGCCTAAGTCCTAATTGTATACAGCTCTTTCTCTCTGTCTTGTAATGGATTCTAGGCCTAGTCTGTATCACCTGCATTTACCATGAATGTCTCAGAATCATCTCAGGTCCTGAATCCAACACATGATTCTCTTCTTCCACAGAAATGTAACTAGCTTGGGGCAAATGGGGTTTTCCCCACATGCTCATACCTAGGGGAGGGGAAGCATGCTTTCATCTGTGACAGTTGCCATTCTCATACCTCTCCTCAAGGTCCTCCACTAGGCTATGCTGCTATGTGGTGCAACCTCCTCCAGACTTCTGCCCCAGCATTACCTTGGAGCCCATCTCATGAGGCTTACCTTTCCCAAAACACCCATGGAGCAAGGGTTGGACCAGCCCTCTTCTGGCATAATCGTACTCGTGGTTGACTTGCCCTCTGTATTCTGCCTCCATCTCTATCCACAATTGTTTATTCTCCAGGTGAAAATATGCCTAGATAGGCCTCTGTTTTTATTAGGATTTAAGTTGGGGGAACATGTGGCTTTAGATCTACTTGGAACTAAGGGATGCATGCTCCAAGAATTTCCTGGTACACCTTCTGCAAAGAAGCATCTTTCACAAAGATCATAGGTTAGGGCTCATTCTGGTGACCACAGAGAAGAGAGACCAACAAACTCCCACCATCTTCTTTTTTTCTCTCATTTTGTGTACCAAAAAATATGGTCACTTTCTAAGAAAACTCACGTCATAGTAATTTGACCACCCACCATTCTTATTGAATTACCAAACCCAGGGCCAGACAGTGATATCTCAACCTATGATCCCTACAGCAGTGTTGAGTGGCACTCAGGTCCCATATCCTTTGACCCAGAAATTCCACTACTAGACACATACTCTAAATGGCTTCTTGACAAAAAGAAAGGCCTCATTTACACCAAATTCATCATAGTACCATTTTTTTGTAGTAACAAAAGAACTAAAAAGAAAAGAGATAGCCATCAATTAGGAGAAACCCAAGTCCTAGCCAGCCTGGCTACAACAACTTGGAGTTATCTTTGCTCCTGTGTGGGCACTGCTGTCAGTGTAGTGAATCAACTACGGACAGTGATGTCCCGTCCTGCGGGCACTAGCCATGAGTGGTACAGTGGGCATGGCAGCCCTCCCATAACAGTGCCTGGAAAAGTTCGTGGGACTAGTACGAGGATCAGGAAGAGCATACTTGGCAGTGGGTGAGCCTCGGCGTAAGGGGGCAAGAGCGATAGACAGGCAAGGCAGAGAGGGCAGTGTGCAGGCCTCAGAAGAGGGGAGCAAAAGCATACGGGCCCACCAGAAGCAGCAGCAGCAGCATCTAGGATCCCAATGGAGCACGCTGTGTCGGAGTCCTGAGGGACCACGCTATCGTCTGGACCTTAGCAAAAGAGGCAGCAATACACGCTCCAGTGGAGTGGACAATGACGTGCACATCAGAGCAAGCAGGCACACTGTAAGCCCTTGTTTACTATGTAATCCCTGTCCCAAAACCCACTGGTATGAGGGCAGGGCACTCATCTCCCTCAACAAGGAGAGAGCCTCATACCAATGGGCTTTGGACTGGATTACTACTGTAATTCAGAACTGATAAGGACCCACCACATTGTTGCCAATACAGTACCCACTGGTAAACAGGCAATTTCTTTGCAGGGAAGGCTTGGGAGATCAAGGGGTAGGTTTGTGGGCACTTGTCATACTTTCTAATGTCAAGGAAAAAGTAAAACTATCTTCATATAACTCCCCAGAACCCATGGAAGGAGGGGGCAGTCCTTTATCAGAGGCCTCTAAAGGGGCAAAGATCTGATAGCACCCCCACCCCATGAAGCTCTAAAGAAAGTGGAGATGCTGACTAGTGGGCCTGGAAACATTGAATAAGTGGTAGAATGGGGCATTTAATTTTCACCTCAGTCCCCTGGACAAGTTGCATGCAAGAAGGTAAATGACCTCTCAGGGGCCATACTGCTCCTGACCCATGATGAGGACGAGTGATTGTGAGAAGTGTCATCAGCTTTGCTGTGACCCTAATGTTCCCGATGCTACTCCTGTTGATTGTCACTGTTCTATATCAGAATATCCTCTGTGAACTACCCTTGCCATCACCCCCATCACATTGACTATACTTCCTCAGGAGACTACTACATTGCTTGTTGTCTTTTTGTTTGTTTGTTTTCTTCTTTGCTTTGTTTTCATTTCACTTGCACTACATTCCTCCTCCAGGGCTGTCTATGATTCCTATATCCCTAAGGCGAGGGTTGTCCAGTAACAGATTTTTGTTATTGTTCAGTTGTGTCAGTCATATCCATCACTTCATGACTCCATTTGGGGTTTTCTTGGCAAAAATACTAGAGTGGTTTACCGTTTCCTTCTCCAGCTCATTTTACAGATGAGGAAACTGAGGCAGAGTTAAGCGGCTTGCCCAGGGTCACATAGCTAATAAGAATCTGAGGTCAGATTTGGACTCGTGAAGATGAATTTTCCTGAGTCTAGGCCTGGTACTCTATTCACTGTGCCACCTGATAGACCTAAGGCCATTTAAAGAGTGTAAGGTCCTGGGGGCAGCTAGGTGGCACAGTGGATAGAGCACCAGCCCTGGATTCAGGAGGACCTGAGTTCAAATCTGACCTTTGACACTTACTAGCTGTGTGACCCTGGGCAAGTCACTTAATCCCACTGTGTAGCCAAAATTAATAAATTAATTTTTAAAAAAAAGAGTGGAAGTTCCCCTAGAAAACTTTTTAGATCCTTGCCACCAAAGGATATGAAGTATCAGGAAAAATGCCTGCTGCACAAAAGCTAAGTTAGTTTTCCCCTGAAAAACAATGAAGCTGTTGTTGAGTCTTCATGGGTCCAGGGGACTAAACTGTTGAAGTGTGGTCCCCATACTCAAGTGAGCAAGGGGTTGGAGCTCCTAAGGCTTGATAAACCCTGCTGACTAGATATCTCACCCAGGCAAAATCAGGGGCAGAGCAGCTGCACCCAACTGAACCAATGCTGCATCTTTCCTGAGCAGCCTTTCCATGCTATCATTAAGCAGATTTTTTTTTTGTTAAATGTTTTTTTTCTTTTCTTTTCTTTTCTTTTGGTTAGGCAATAGGGTTGAGTGATTTGCCTAGGGTCTCATAGCTAGTAAGTGTCAAGGGTCAGATTTGAACTCAGGTCCTCCTGACTCCAAGGCCAGAGCTCTATCTACTGTGCCACCTAGCTGCCCCTGTTAAGTGTTTAAAAAAAATAAATAAGCGAATAAATGACGTCTATGGTGGACTGATTGATTGATTGAGATGTTCTGAATGGGCTAAGATAGCTAAGTTGACAGATCACTTACCATAAATGGTTGAGGTTATTTGATTGATATATTCAGGACTATGGGAGAAATATGCTATTGCTACTCTTCTTACTATTTGATTTTATTAAATGCCATTTTTAAAATTAGTTGTGTGTTCTGGCTATTATGAAAAAGTAAATCCATTGGTGAGAGTTCATGAGTTATGGTTTTAAGCAGATATGGACCCACTGAATATCATGAACCTGGTAAACTAACCTTGTCTGGGGGACTATGTGGTAGTTGGAAAGGGGTGGAGTGTTCCCAGGTGCTATGTTTGAAGAAAAAAAAAAAAGCAAGATGGAAAAGCCTAGAAACTGACATTTTCTCCATATATTGCAACTATCTATATAGGAATCTATGTGTTGCAATGGATTTGAAGTCAAATATTATTGATTCTATTCTCAATGGTATATTTTACTATCAATATGATCTTCCAAGTCACTTTACCTCCCTAGGCCTCAGTCTCCTATAACGAATTTCTGCCTCAGCTCTATTTCTCGGAATCCCTAGTTTCCTTTAAAACTTAGCTCAGACCCTGGCTTTGGTAGTGTGACCAAGTAATCTAAGGTACTAGATTAAGGTTCTAGTCTTTTTAGGGGCACAGATCAAACCACTGCCAAGTGAGTGTATGGTATGTTCAGGAAAAACTAGTAACTCTGGTATGAGGACTGCTGGGCCCTTTTTAGGACTGTTTTCCACCTTTGGTATCCACCTGATTCACCGAACTCTCACTACAGCTCGAAGAAGCTGTATCATGGACAGTGCCACACCCTGGTAAACCCTTTTGGCCAATGGGCTAAACTAGGTTGAGCGGTCTCAAACTCTTCAGTGAGCTGGGGAGGAGGGGTGTCTGCCCCAAGCATGTGAAGACTTCCTCTGGCAGAATGGGCAGATGAGAACAATTTGTTCCAATGGCCCTGAAAGTGGCCAAAGCAGGTGATTTGGAGGCTTAGAGCTTGGTGAGACATTGGAGACACCAAGGTCATCCACTGCATCCCAAGCCATCACCAATTGTCTTGACTTTGTCTAACCGCTAGACTGTGATGATTCTGGCATAGAGAGTGAGGCTGACGACTTTGAGCAACTCTGCCTCACTTAAAACCAATTTGTGCACTAATCAAAAGACATCACCCACATCATTTTACCATTTTTACCTATCTCAGAGTCTCGTGGCAATAGATAAGTGATGAAGCAGTAAGTGCTACACTAGGAACTGTGATCACACACTTGCACATAGGTGGCCCAGGCCATAGGCTAGAATGTAAGCTCCTTAAAAAGAGGGGAGTTATTTTATTTTTTGTTTTCATGTCCATAATGCTTGATCATAGTGCTTGGCAAATACTAGTGCTTAATAGGCGCATGCTGATGGACTGCTGGATTGAGGAGTTTGGACTAAATGGTCTCTAAGTTCCCTTCCAGCTCAAAATATACAATCCTATCAGGCTGGATTCCATCAGTACAGCCAATTATTGTAGCCAATAAGCTTTATCTAGAGGTTTGATTATTGTCCATTAAAATATCCTGTTTCCCTATTGGCTCAGTCAGACCCTGTATTACCAACGAGCCCATTTTTTAATGAAGCTGCAATTTTGCTACAACCCACTAGGTGTCACCAGATTCCCTGCTAATTCAGCCCCTATTTGGGTTCAGTTTCAGTAGTTTTCAGTCATGCCCAACTCTTTGTGACCCCATTTGGGGTTTTCTTGGCAAAGATACCAGAGTGGTTTGCCATTTCCTTCTCCAACTCATTTTACAGATGAGGAAATTGAGGCATACAAGGTTAAGTGACTTGCCCAAGGTCACTAAGGTAGTAAATGTCTGAGGTCAGATTTCAATTGAGGAAGATAATATTCCTGACTCCAGGCCAGGCACTTTGGAGGTGTAAGGGATTTTAGTAACCTGGGCCAAACCCCTCATTTTATAAATTATAAATACCTAAATTGACTCTAAAGGACATATTTAAAAAAAAAGATGCTGTCTGCATTCAGAGGAAAAACTGATCAATAAAAATATGTATAGAATAATTTTACATACACACACACATCTAATGGTAGCCATCTTTAGGGTGGGGGGGAGGGAAGAAAGAAAGATTTAAACGATAATTTTGTTGTTTATTTGAAAGGAATAGCAAGTTATGCATAGTAAATATGCAGTTTCATTTACAATCATCTTTTTTATAGTACTATGCTATGGAAATGCTTGTTTTATTCCATAAATTAAAAATAAAACTTTAAAAAATATAAATATGGAAATGGAGGCAAAGAAAGCTAAATGACTTTGCTAAGATTCCAATATACTTTTTTTTTTAAATTTTATCCATGGTACCATAATATTTCATAAACTTTGGTCAGGGAAACTACCCTATATGGTATATTCTGAGGCTGGTACAGACTGGGACAGGACAAAATGAGCTCCAGGCTCTCTGGAAACCTAAATTTCTGCCCTGACTGAGGTATCAGGATCCTGGGCCTATGACCCTGATTGTCTTGCTAGAATAATGAGTGGTACCTTGTCTCAGGTACCTTGTCTCCTGAGTGTACCTGATTGGAGCTCAGGTGGAAAAATATAGCTTCTTTTTTTTTTCTATCTAAGACTAAGCTCTGGGGGTTGGCGGACTTGGATATCACCTGCATTGACCATGAATTTCCCAGAATCATTTCAGATGATTCTTATTCCTAGTTATTGATATTCTCTGACTGCAACAAGCTTATAACCAGCTTGTGGCTAATAGGGAAAATGAGCAACTCACAAAGCCATGATATTAATAACAACTTTTACAGTGTGCTTTCCCAACCACAACCCCATGAGGTAGATTAGTGAGAGTATTCTTATCCCTATTTTATAGATGGAAAAATTGAGGCTCAGAGAAAGTGATTTGCCCATAGTCATACAACTAGTACAGTCAGGATTCCAACCCTGAGTCCTGTTAATTCAAGAAGTCTGAAACTGGTGAGACTGAAAAGATGGGAGAAACAGGGGAGTTAAAGTAGATAAGGGAAAGAAATTACCAAATCCACAAGAACATAGGCTTACACAAATGTGAGGAAACTTTGAAGTTCTCTATTCCAAGCCTCTGCTGCATGCAAGAATGAATAGAATTAAAAATCATTTACAGAGTGCTTACTTACTATGCTTCAAGCACTGTGCTAAATGCCGGGGCTACAAATACAAAAGCAAAGACAAGAATCCCCCCTCTAGCGTACCTGACCCAGAACTGACAGAAGTGGTTGGAGAAGGAATTCAGCATTAAACAAGATAATATGGGAAGCCCAGAGGGTTGACCCCTTTTCTCATTTCCCTCAAATCTCATCTTCATCAGCAAAGTACCAGACCTCTCTGGCACAAGAGAAAGCTGCATTTCTAACCTCAGCTACCAGGTGGAGCCAGTATTCCAGAGGGACTTCATATTTGTTCGGCACCTTGGGATACCTTTCATCTCACAGGCAAGCTACGTGACTCCAGGGGTCTTCTTTTGTTCAAAACCATAGCCCACAAACTCATGAACATTTTTATCTTGATCGATCAGACGGACAGCACAAGAGTTCAAAGCAGACACATTTAATGAAAAAGCAAGGTAAGAAAAGCAGCAAAAAATATTCCCCCTGCCCCACCCATAAGCCTGGGACACACTCACAGCTATACAAACTATCAGTCCAAAGAGTGCATATGTATCCACTAGGGAATGGATGGAGAATGAATGGATATGTATCTACTCATGGCTGGGAAACACATAGGGAGCATATGATGCCAGAGTACACATGGGAAGGATTAATTCATACCTTAAACACCACAGGGTTGTCGATGTCTTCTGGTGATATCCCTGCATTCCACCCACTTCGCGTGTCCCTCCCCCACCACTGGTCTGGCATGGCGTATAATCTCTGCCCAGGGTGTTGTCACTGCTAGAGAGGTGAGCCTGTCACCAAGTACTCTCTGCTGATCATTGGTCCCTGCTAATCTCACACATGGCTGTTGCTTGGCAGTGTCCTGGTGGTCTCCTGGTCATTGCCAGGTGTGGTTCCATTGGGCATGAGACTATGGAGCTTTCTTCTCCTTCCACTTTCTAGCTTCAGCTGATGTCCTTAACTGAAGTGTTATCAGACAGACAAATACAGAGAGAGAGAAAGAGAGAGAGAGAGAGAGCAGGTTCTGCTTTATTATTATATTATTATTTAAAGCCCAGAGGCCTAAACCACAGCTTTTAGAATGGTCCTCATACATGGAGTCATCAAACTGGGGAAAAACTCTTGGCTACTTTTTCTGCGCATAGAAAAGTCTGTTAGTCAGAGATTTGACTATGATAAACTTTTCCTAGGCAAAAAGAGAACAACTTTCATCCTAGGACCAGGCTTTCTGGAATTCCAGAACAGGCAGTTTCAAAGTACCTCTTCATTTCCTCCTCACTAAAAGCCATGTCTCTGTCCAAGGTCTCCACATAACTAAGATGATAAAGTCTTTGTAATTCCCTTCTTAAAACCAAACTATACCCAGTCAAGAACTGAAACAAGATGGTGGAGTAGGAAGAGGTAGCATGGCACAGTGTTCCCCACAACTATTCCAGCAAGGGTCGAATAAGAATGCTAGACTGAATACTGATTGGGAAATCAAAGGAGAAATCTGAGGGGGTCATCTTACCAGCAAAATAATCACAAATTTAACCTATAGACAAATGACCAAGGTGGTAACTGTGGAAAAGGGGTGGGATGAGGTCACAGACTGTGCCCAGAACTCAGAGGTAGGCCAGAGTTGACTATAGATTCAGTCCTGGACCAAGACTCCCAAGTTGAGGTCTCCTAGATGGGCTAGGAAATGGTACTCATTGTCTAGAACTAGGAGCTAGGTCAGAAGCACGGGAACACTTAGACCTGATCACAGACTGAGACTTAACTCAGCTCAAGACCCATGCCAGCAGTGTAGGGGTCTCCCAGAGAGGGTAGGAACTTCTACTCAGTGTCCAGAACACCAAGTAAGGCCACCAGCATGAGGTCGCCCAGCACTCATCATATACTGAACACCCTGACCAGGACAGCAATCAAAGGGAGTATCTCAGAGAGGTTTATAATCACAGACCCAGTCCCAAGGACTCTCAGATAGATTGACAATGCAGGGTTGCCCAGAGCAGATCACAAGGAGAATAAGTACACAAAAGAGAGATTTATATTGATGCCCAGGATGCCCAAGACAAACACCTAGAAAACAAGAACAATTCCAAAACACTTATGAGCAAAACCCCACAGAAAAACACAGCTTGCCCACAAGAGCAATTAGAATTTCTAAAAGAAAAGATGCAAGAGTTCTTTAAAAGAGTTTTAAAATTTATATTGTAAATGAAATGAGAGTCATAGAAGACATAATTAGAAAAGAAATGAGGGGCAACTAGGTGGCGCAGTGGATAGAGGACTGGCCCTGGAGTCAGGAGGACCTGAGTTCAAATCCATCCTCTCGGACGTGTAGCACTCACTAGCTGTGTGACCCTAGGCAAGTCACCTAACCCCATTGCCGAGCAAAAACAAACAAAAAAAAGAAAGAAAGAAATGAGAGTTATGGAAGAGAGACTTGAAAAGAGAAGCAATATTTTGACATAGAAGTACAAAAAACTTATTTAATTAACATACATCCTGAAAATTAGAATGGACCATATAGACATTAATAACTTCATGAGACAACAAGAAATGTTAAAGTCAAAAAATGTTTAAAATAGAAGAATATGTAAGGTATTTCATACCAAAGGCAACTGAACTGGAAAATATATCAAGTAGACATGATTTAAAAATAATTATGCTAGGGACAGCTAGGTGGCACAGTGGATAGAGCTCTGACCCTGGAGTCAGGAGGACCTGAGTTCAAATCTGGCCTCAGACACCTAACATTTACTAGCTGTGTGACCCTGGGCAAGTCACTTAACCCCATTGCCTAATCAACAAAAAAAAAAGAATCATTATACTACCTGAAAACCACACACACACACACACACTCACACACACACACACACACACACACACACACAAAAGATCCTGTGTATCATATCTTTAAAAATCAAGGTGGGGGAAAACTGCCCAGATTTCTTACAACCAGAGAGCAAAGTAAAAAGAAAAAAATCCACTGGTCATCTCTGGGGAAAAAAATAGTCCTAACATGAAAACCACCAGCAAAGTCATAGCCAAAACACAGAGCTTCTAGGTCAAAGAAAAAGTACAGGAAAGAATGAATTCAGGCACCAAAGAACCATAGTCAAGATTTAGCAGCTACCACTAAAAAAAAAAAAAAAAAAGCAGAGAACATGGAATACAATATTTAAAAGGCAAAGTACATAGACTTACAACTAAGAATTACTTACCCAGGAAAATCTGAGTATAATCTAACAGGAGAAAAAAAAATCCCAAGAATTTCTAATCATTAAAAAAAAACCTAGAACTGCATAGAAATTTTGTGATACAAATATGGGAATAAAGAAAAGCATAAAGAGGTAGAACACAAATGAGCAAACAAAAAAGACTCTATAAAGATGAAGTATTTGCATTCTAATTAAGGGAAGAATTATACAAGGGTCCCTAAGAACCATAATGTCACCAGTGGTCATAAAAGAAGTCAAGGGCAGCTAGGTGGCCCAGCAGATAGAACTCTGACCCTGGAGTGAGGAGGACCTGAGTTCAAATCTGACCTCAGACACTTGACACTTATTAGCTGTGTGACCCTGAGCAAGTCACTTAACCTGATTGCCTCACCAAAAACAAACAAACAAAAAGAGTACTCAAGACCCTCATAAAAAAAAATCAAATAAAATGGAAGCCTTTGACATGAGTAGGCATGCTGCTGATCTCAGTCTCTACATTTTTTTTCTGTGATGCTCAAGTCCTCAAGAGGGGCTTTCTTTAGGGACAGAGTAAGGTATTCTGAGGCTCAAGGACGGCATAGAAGAATAGTCTGGTGATTCAGAATGCTGATATCTTGGCAGCATTCTTGATGTATCAACCAGAAGCAGGAGATAGGAATCAGGAAGTGACTGTGCTGAGTAGTAGTGAGGACAACTTGTCTGGGCCCTATTTCCTGAGAGTGATGGTTACACACAACTCAGCTTATAGTGAAGGTTCAAGCAGGATGTGTGTAGGGTAAGCGGGGGACCATTTGGGGAGGAAGTGGTTGGGAAGGAGAAATATTATCTCAAAATCGAGCTTATAGATTTTGCTGCTCAGACTCTTGAACTAATCACCAGGTATGGAGGAAACGTGAGAAGTTGTCATGTCATTTGTTTTTACTTCTAAATAATACTGTACCCTTCCTATTGTGGACAAATAGATAAAGGACATTCAGAATATGTCTAAAACCTACTAACAGATAGGTAGGTAGAGCACTGGACTTGTGGTCAGGAAGAAATGCGTTTGAATCTTATCTCAAATACTTACTGAGTTGTATGACCTTGGGCAAGTCATTTAACCCCTGTCTGCCTCAGTTTTCTCATCTATAAAATGGGGATAATAACAGCATTTACCTCACAAGGTTGTTGTGAGAATCAAATAATATAGAGATACAGGGCTTCACAAATCTTAAAATGCTTTATACATGTTAGCAATTATTTTATCTTTATCATCATCATCATCATCAGTACACAATTAGTCAAATTGAGCATGCACAAAATGGAGTCTATTAACTTTCCCTTCAACCCAGTTCTCTTGTGAATCCCTCTGTTTTCAGCAGAAGCACCACTATTCTTCTAGTCACTCAGGATTGTGACCTAGGAATCATCCTTAGCTCTTCATTCTCCCTCACCCTGCATATCCAGTCAGATGCCAAATCTTATCAATTCTTCCTCCATAATAGAGCTCCTTTTCTCTCTAGTCACATGACCATCACCCCAGTTTATATCTTTGTCACTTTTTATCAGTACTATTGCAATAACTTCCTAATTGGTCTGCCTGCCTCAGGATTCTTCCCTCTCTAATCCATCTGCTATGAAAGCTGCCAAAATGGTTTCTCTGAAGCACACATCTGATCCATTTTCTAAAACATACATATATTCCCCTGCCTACTGACATCACATTGGATTCTCCATCTCTCATAACATCTGCAGACAGCTGGTATTAATGAATGCTAGAATAGACTCTTGAAACAACAGATCCCTCATCATGCTTCTGATTATTGGGGTTGGGTTTCCCCCTCCCAGAATCAGTATCTGTGACAAATAGGGAAAGGCCATCTGGTTGTTGGCTTCAGAATTGGATTGTTGAATCCAGCCTCTGGGTCTCAGAGAGGGTCTTGAGACCCTTGAATCCAATTCTTGGATCCAGCCTCCAGGAAGAATTACCTTATAATGATGGACAACTTCTGGACATATTCCTGATTGAACACCCCTAGACCTTCTTTATTCTATTCCTCATGCAGAGTCACATGGGCCTTGAGCCATCTTTAGAAGACTTCTTAAATCTTGGAGAAATTATGCATATCCTCCTTAATTGTCATATCTCCTTTTGGCTGGGATGGTTCAGATGACTCCTTCCCAGAAATGGCTTAGGGGATGAAAGGATGGAATTTTTGAAAGATAGCTAATTTTTAAATGCTTGAGAATAGAGAAATTATCTTTCTATAAGTTGGATTAAAGGGGATTTCTTAGCAGACATGGTCACAATCCTGAGTCCCTCAGTGAAGGGGAGTCTTTATCTAACCCCTGCAGAAGAAGAAAGTCACTCCTCAAAAGAGGACTCCAACTACCTATATCCTTTGACCCAGCAATACCACTACTTGGACTATTTTTGAAGATAATTATGGGAAAAGGAAAAGAATCTATAGTTCTAAAATGTTTATAGCAGCTCTCTTTGTGGTGGCAAACAACGAGAAATTGCAGGGATGCCCATCAATCGGGGAATGGCTGAACGAGTTATGGTATATGGTTGTGATGGAATACTTCTGTGCTATAAGAAATGATGAGCTCAATGATTTTAGAAAAACATGGAAAGACGTACATAAAATAATGAAGAGCAAAATGAGAAGAACCAAGAGATTGTTGTATGCAATAACAGCAACATTATTTTAAGAACAACTTTGAGTGAATGTTATTTTGACTATTATAAATACCCAAATTAACTATAAAGGATATATGAAGAAAGACACTATCTGCATCCAGAGACAGAACTGAAAAATAGAAGTATGTATAGAATTTGTGTCTAATGATAGCCATCTCTGGGGGAGAGAAGGAAGGGGGAAGAAAAAAAAGAAATTTACATAGCAATTTTGTTATATATTTGAAAGGAATAGCAAGTTGTACATAGTAGATTTATAGTTTCATGTGCAATCATCATTTTTTGTACTATGTTATGGAAATGTTTGTTTTATTCCATAAATTGGAAAAAATTTAAAAAGGAGACTCCAAAGGAGCAAATATTTGATCTCATTAACCCTGCACAGTTCCTGGCTGGACAGGTAGTGGAGGAATATTTCTAGAAGCTCAGTGGCAGGGATAGGTACACAGTCCTGGAGTTGGAGGGCAGCCCTAGATACCCCTCCTGCCACAGCCTCTTCTTGGGGAAGATCCCCACTTCCTCAGGTCACTGTCATCTGCTTTATGACCCCAAGATCTGACTCTCCAAAGTGAGCTTTTACCAATTTGATGATGTCCGGAACTTCACAAGGGCCTAGGACTCGAGGAGGGGGATGAATTCTGAGAACAAAAGAAAAAATTGAGATTTGAGGGAGGATTAAGGAAGCTCCCAGCCAGGGATGTTGAAATAACTGAGCAGTTAATTCCAAAGTGCTTTCTCCCCATCACTCAGAGACAGAAACATAGGCTATGGGTTAAAAGGACCGAGGCTAAAGTGAACCAAGGGGATCAGAAATAGGAAATCCTTCTCAGTCTTGTCTTTATGAGGTTGCTCCCCTTCCCTTAACAAGAGGCAGTTCACTAGCATCCTCAGAATCATGGAATTTTGGAGTAAGAAAGGACTTCAGAGGTTATCCAATCCAACTTGCAGGCAATAGAAATTCTCTCCACAACAAACCTGGCAAGCAGTCATCCAAACATTTTTCTTAAAGACATCCAGTGAGAGGGAAACCATTACCTCCTGAGGCAGTCCATTTTTACTTGAGATGGCTCTAATTTGGAAGTTTTTCCTTACTGTAAGCATAAATTTTCCCCTTTGCACCACTCATGCCCACCCCACCTCACCTGCCATGCTCATTTTCTTGCCGCAACGTCAAGTGGAGAAAATGTTTTTTCTCCCAGATGATAGC
This sequence comes from Vombatus ursinus, assembly GCF_900497805.2. Taxonomy (NCBI): domain Eukaryota; kingdom Metazoa; phylum Chordata; class Mammalia; order Diprotodontia; family Vombatidae; genus Vombatus; species Vombatus ursinus. The sequence goes on from NW_020954576.1 coordinate 52,376,682, forward strand.
CCTTCCAAACCCTGAAGAATGTGAAGTTTATATTTTAAAAATTCAAAATCTTGGTCATTGCTTTATTCTTCTACCCCACACACACCACAAGTAAGATCTGATCCTGTAAGGATCCCCACAAGGATGTCCCACAATTTGGAAAACCCTGGAATAGATGCTGTCTAAATTCCCTTCTAGCTCTAAAGCCTACGAAATTATGACCTGTTTCCCACATCACCCCTACTACCACCACTGCACAAAACATCTGTATATACAACCTTGATGACAGCCTGGAAATAGGAAGTTTGAGACCCTATTATCTTAAGACCCTATAACTCTATGACTTAAATGGTCTTTTCCAATCTAAGCATTCCCCAATTCCTTTACCAACCCTTTTCTGACTTGAACCAGAGACCTCCCACCATCATGGTGACGTTCCTCTGGCTACTCTCAAGCTTCTCATTTGGAAGGCTTTGTGTTATAGTACAAATATGGCTGATAATAAGAACTATTTACATTTGTACAGTTTTCATATATTTCCTCTTCTATGATTCTAATGCCTCCAAGTGAACAGACAGGACATTTTAATGGAAAAGACACTTGATTTACACTGTTGACTCTGTCACCTATTGGCTGGGCAACTGTGAGCAAATCTGTTTCCCTCTCTTGGCCTTAGTTACTTCATCTGCAAAATGAGTAACAATGATTTTTTTTTTTTTACCCTCCAGGTGGTGATGCTAGCCACTAATCAAATCTCATTCAACTGGAAGGAGAAGGATCTGGACCAGTCCCATGCTCACTCCAATAGTTTCGTTGATATTCTAAACTTTTTTTTTTTTTTTTGGTCCTCAGAGAGTAGACAATCTTCAAAATCCCAGCTCTGCTTCTGTCACTCTAGCCACAATGACTGATCTGTCTAAGGGGTAAATAGGGGTAGTATGCATTTACTCATTCTGAATAAGTTATGAGCCCCTTTCCTAGTAATAAAATTACTCTTCTTCCCTCAACTTGCTATTTTTCTCAAAGTCTTTTGTCATCCTTGTTATAATGGATTTGTTTCTCCATAGAAAAAGACAGAACATACTTAAAGTACATGGGAATAAATAAAATTACAAAACATATACCACGTGCCTGCTTGCCCACAGACTCTCCCAGATCAAGGCAAATGCCCAGATAATATCTAGGCTACTCCACATCCAAGAGTTCTGAAAAAATGATAGAGTTTGATCTATTTAGTTTCACAAAGGCATGCTTACTGTTACTGGGCAAGGGAGTATCTATGGTACAAATGCACTTCTCAACTGATGTTAAAACTCAAGTTATTCAATGAGTTAAAGGCTCAGGACCTGTGAACTCCTCCTCTTCTGAAGGGGCATAAGTTTGGGAACTGGTACAAACTGAAGTTTACAAAATCTTATAGTTCTCCTTCTTCTTCTTCTTTTTTTTTTAGGCATTCAGATTAAGTGACTTGTCCAGGATCACACAGCTAGTATCTGAGGCCAGATTTGAACTCAGGTCTTCCTGATTCTAGGGCTGGTGCTCTGTCCCCTAGGTGTCCCCAACCTTGTGGTTTCCAGCTGGTGGCCTATAGCTGATAGAAAGTTCCAACTTCTCACCTCAGCTAGTTCATTGTTTGTGAAGAGAAGAGCAGATTAGATGACGAGAACTCTGCCATGCTCACCATATTGTCTGCTCTGGTTTCCTGTGTCTCTGAGCTGGACTTAGGAATTGTAAAGTTTCTAGTAGCCAGGAAGGAAGTCACATCCCCTTTGACCCTTCTAATCAGCAGTCAAACTTGATTTCTCTCTCCTTCTCCTCCAGTCCTTGTAGGCATGAAGCATGAGAGAGGGGATAGACTGGAAAACACACCTGACATTACCTACCTTATTGAGTTGTAAGAATCACATGAGATTATAAAATGTACGTAAGGTGCTTTCCAAGCAAGAATGAGCTAGATTTGCTTCTTATGACTCTATATGGTGTAGCACCCTTTCTTGGTTATTTCTCTAATTTGCACTCACATTCAAAGACTGGGTCCCCAGAGTGTAGCTTCTACTTTGAATTCTAAGAGTAACACTAGAGATCTACACTTCTAACAAGATAGTTCATGAGCCCCCACCAGTGTGCTTCCCATTAACAGTCATGACAGTAGACACAATTAACTCTTAGCAAAGATGTTTACTCAGGTAGCATAGCAAGAATAGTTCCTGCAATACATTTCCCCCAATAAACTTTGGGTATACTCTACAACAAGCACACACAGCAGCCAAGGGAAGAGGGGACTCAAATATAGAGCACAATCATAGTGAAGATTAGTATAAGATATAAGACAAAGATAACTACACTTAGGATTTAAGAGAAAGGCAACTCACAACTCCTGATATTGTAGGGCCAGAAAACCCTTTCTCTCCTCATAGAGTCCTAACACAGCTCCCCTTAAGTTCAATATCTCTGCTAGACATGTTGCTGGGCTCTCAGAATCTACTCATTTCTACAGATCAACTCTCCACTGCCACAGCTAACTACTTGAAACTGCTTTCTCCCATATCTGTGTCTCTATGGAGACAAGATGCAGCATCTCCTACTTGTCCAGTAGGAGCTAGTGCTAGATTTGGAAGACAGGGAGAAGAAAGAAATGCCCTCTTTCCACCCCTTAGGGGTCACCTCAACAAGAATCTCCTAGCTTAAACTCTTCCTCTTTCAAACTCACCCAAGGTTTAGCTATGTAAAGCCTCGAGAAGAAGGGCTAATTTATTCACCAATCACCTTGTTCCTTTCTTAACTTAGTCAAAGAGGTGTTTCTACAGTAAAGGGATCAAAGTAGACTTTTATATCTTACAATTAGTTTAACACCTTGTTAACACCTCATTAACACCTAACATTCTTGGCCTTCTGTGAGCATATCAAAATCACAGAAGTTTTTATTCTCAACCACCCACTCAGGGAAATATTTGCAGTGCCTAGCAACTGGTGTGATCTTTGTCAAAGTCCAATTGATACAATTCACAAATAATATGGAAATTAATATTCTTCAACAAGGATAAAGGCCATACCATGGTGAGCCTGGCAAATACACTCACTTCCAAAGTCATGGTTATACATTTTTAACAAACACATTATTTTGTAAAATTTGTATAGATTGCCACTTGTTTTGGTGCTTGCAAATGTGGGGGGTGACCCCAAAATTCTAATCCAATGTGCAACAAAAGGACACTGAGGCACTCCAATCATTTTGAATTTATTAAGGAGTCTGAGGGGGGTCCCTAATTAATTGGTTCCAAGATCTTCCTCACCAATTAGGGACCCCTCCACTTGGGTGCTAACTACTTTTGTACACTTGGGAGAGCACTAAAAAGAGAATGAAGCAGTACAATTTTGTGACTGGTTAAAACGGGGGGGGGGGGAGCATTATTATTGGTTGAGAGGCATGTCCATAACTACTTTTTCAGCAGGCTTCTGAGTCATTAACTGCAAGTTATTCCCAGTAAAGTCATTACACTTGCTACCTTTTCATAGGAAATCAAACATCTAGTGTTTTGGTCAGTGTTATCCTAGGAAATAAGGAAGTGGTAGGTGAAAGGAAAGGTCCCAATGGAGCAGTGACAGTGATTCATAGGGGTGAGGGGTGTTAATGCTGCTCTAACAAGCTGCAACAGACAGTCATGTGATTTTACCCTATAATCTACAATGTTATCACTAATATCAATATCACTAATACATAAAGAGGTTATTGGTCCTAACAGATATAACTTTTATCCTAACAGCATTAACATACATAACTAATTTAACCTTACTCCCATTCTGCTTAATTCACTAATACAATCACTGATACCCACCAAATCACAATAAACTGAGTAAATGCTGATTGATTTGAATAGGAGGTATCAAAATTATTGGGGGGGGGGGGAAGCAGGGAATCAAGCTTTCTTCCCCAGATGGAAAGCCTTGTCAACCCCTGGGAAACTCCTTGGTCTGAGTGCTTTTTAGATTGACAACCTAATCCTTATAGCATTCCTAGAATGTGGGGAAGGAAGGAAGGAGGGAAGGAAGGAAGGAAGGGAGGAAGGGAGGGAAGGAAGGAGGGAGAAAGGGAGGAGCAAGGAAGGAAGGAAGGAAGAAAAATGAATTTCTTAATGGAAAGATCAAACATGATGATTTTATAAACTCACCAAATTAACCAAATATGTATGTAACAGAGGACTAGCCAATGAGAGCCTAGTCTTGGAGGTATGTAGCTGTTTGGTTAGCCTTAGGCTTATAAAGTATTACATATGTAATATGGTTTTACTCTACCGAGAGTCATTTCCCTGAAACTTGGTAACAGAAATATTTGTTTACAAGCCAGGCAAATTATCCAGGGTTCCTGAGGTTCTTGTGGTCTTACCCACAGCCTTGCATGGAATTCAGAGAAGAAACCAACAGAGTGGCTACAAGAGACATGTTATATAGCTGACAGAGGCTCAGATCAGGATGTCCCCAGTACTCCATTCTATTTCGTTCAAAGGTAGATAAAAGTGATGGAAACAACTGATCAGGAGCTGATGGAATATGGGACTCAGTTGTTTATAAAGTAAGACTCATGAGGAATAAGACAGTGCCTTACAGGTCCTGGGTCCGTGAGGAACATCAGCTCAGCTAACATATTTATTTCCCCTTCTCTGTCTTTCTGGGAAGAAGACATTTTCCCCATTTTCCTATAAATTCCTCCACTTCTGCTTTTATCCCTGAAGCTCCTTGCTTGCTAGACTCAGCTACTAGTACTCCTATGACAGGCAAGAGTTTTAATTTCCCTATTTACTTTCATATCTATGTTGTTTAAACTATTGTTACAATTTATACTGTTGGCCATCGATCTTGAGGTTATGAACAGAGAAGTGGGATCCCATTCCTTTAGTGGGTAGAATATTATTTTCCTTCCAGCACCATAGAAGGAGAGGGGCCCAGAGCCAAAAAAAAGAATATCTGTTATTTTATTGTTGTGCCTTTCCAGTGTGCATATGCGTACAAATTTGAACCCTAGACTTACTTCATTTCCCTTACTATGAAACTGAGCTGGTAAGAAAAAACTAGGGAAGAGCTGAGGAAAGGCCTGTACTGTGAACTTTTCACCTAGCAACCTAGCCCAAGGGGGAGGAGGAGAGATTCCTTTCACCCTGGTGCCAACTTTAACAAAGCCATAGACAGCAAGTTGTCAGTGCTTGGAGCTGGAAGGCAGCTGATCTTGCTCGTGCTCTCCCCCTAGTGCTTAGAGATGCTTTGCTTTTCCTTAACTTTTCTCTCTCTTATCTCTAGATTTACCCAACCTTACCAAAAACAAACTGATGTGTTTTTCTTTTTTTTTTTAATATAGCTTTAAAGCTCCCATATTGCTAATTCGGGAAAGATTAAAAAATAGGGAAGATTTATTCTGTGCACTTGTGCTGTCCAGACTGGTCAACAGTGTGAATTCAAGTCACCTTGGATATCTCTTCCTCTTCTTTCATTATACTCTTTACTATAGCTAGTGTATGATAATGTGTGTGTGTGTGTGTGTGTGTGTGTGTGTGTGTGTGTGTGCGTGTGCCCTAGTCTCTTTAATAGGTCATACACCCCGCGAGGTTAGGGACCACGTCTTATGTTTGTATCTTTGTATCTTCCTTGGCACTTCACATAGGTGCTTAATAAATGCTTGTTGAATTAATATTACAATTCTTATTTATTGTGATTATTAATTCATGTTGCAATAATTCATATTTATATAGCATTTTAAGGATTACAAAAAACACTTTCCTCACTACAATTCTATGAGGTGAGCAATATGACAATTATTACTATAAGGCATTACCTTCAACTCGTCACTACCCCTTATCTCATATATCCATTCAGTTGTCAAATCTTCCTGTTTCTGTATCCATAGCTTCATTCACATCCAACCATTTCTCTCTTTACATAGTCACTACCTTTGTACAGGCTTTCATCACCTCTTGCCTAGATTATTATTGCAACACCTCCTAACTGACCCCCGCCTCAAATCTCTCCTTATTCTAATGTATCCTATGAATCCTAGGACTTGATTTTTCCCTAAGCATAGATAGGACCATGTTAATACACTCCTAAATCAACTTCAGTGGCTCCCTATTACCACTAGGACAAAATACAAATCCCTCTACTTAGCTTCACAACCTAGTCCCAACCTAACTTTCTAACCTTATTATACATTACTCTCCTTCCTCCACTCTTTGATTGAGTCAAACTGGTCTTCTCTCTGCTCTTCACACATGGTACTCCATCTCTGATATCAGTGCTTTTGAACTGGCTGTCCCACATGTCTAGTTTCCACTTCATAGAATCCCTGTATTTCTTCAAAGTGCAGATCAAACATCATCTTCTACATCTTCCTGTTATTTCCCTCCCTCCAAAATACCTAGAATTTAACTACTTTGGCTTTATTAGTATTTATGCCCTTTATATTTACTCTGTATAACCATATGGGTATTTGTTTTTTCCCCATTAGCATGTATTTTTTTATATTTCTTCTGTTTCCTAAATTTCAATTTCAAAATGTCTACATTCTGGTCTTTTTCTTAGGAATGCTTAGAAATCTTCTTTTTCATTAAAAATCCATTTTTCCCTCTGTAGGATAATACTTAACTTTACCAGTTATTCTTGGTTGTAAACCTGTCTTTTGCCTTTTAGAATACTGTGTTCCCAGCCCTCATCCCCTTGAAGCTAAGAGCTGTCAAATCTTGTGTGATCCTTATTGTGCTTCATTAGTATTAGAATTCTCACTTTTAGTTTACTTGAAGAATTTTTTCTTTGACCTGGATTCTTTAGATTTTGGCTATGATGTTTCTGGGAGTTTTCATTTTAGGATTTCCAAGATATTTTTTCCCATTGCCATTCAAATTCATACTTGTTGATGTTGTTTGTCCTTCATTCTCAAAAAGAACCTATGATATCAATAAGGTGATGTCTTGATTTGCAAATGAATTGGATTTAAGTGAGGCAGGGCAGTTCAAACTCACTAGCCTCACTCTCTCCTCTGGAACCCTTTGAGTCCAGCGGCAAGATATAGACCAGAGTGACTACAGATGGCCCCTGATGCAATGGGAGACCTTGGACTTTCTAAGCTAAGGTCTTTGCCAAGAGTCAGTTTGTCTGAGGCAACACCCATTCAGTGATTTCAGCTAGGTAAGAAATGAGGCAGAGAATGACCTCTTTTACTTAGTTAAAAAAAATCAATCTGGCAGGGGAAGACCCTTGGATTCTCTGGCCAAAACAGAAACAATTGCTAGTTCTATTACAAAAGCATTTTTCTTTCAGGCTTTACTTATGGACATTTTGATATTGTTGTCTTCTGAGTTTGTGTTTTGATCTTCCCTGTCACCATAGTAACTTTCTATGGACAGGTTCTTTTTGTTTTCTTTTGTTTTTTGTTTTGCTCATTTTGCAAGCCTATTTTGCAACTTTTAATCTTATATTAATGTTGGACTCTGCTCCTGGAGTAGAGGGGGTACTGTCTCAAAGTTCTCATTCCAGGACCATGGGGCCTTGCTGCTTGTCTGTGCTAGGGGCACAAAGGCTTGCTGCTGGCCTGTTCCAGGGATCAGGGCCTTGCTGCTAGCTTGCCCAGATACCACCTGTGCAGGACTACCCTTCCATTTCACCCCACTTTGACAGACCTTTCCTGTTGACCTTCTAAGTTGTCTTGGACTGGAAAATTGTTTCATCCTATCCTTCTGCTGCTTCTGTAGCTCCAGAATTCATTTCGAGGCATTATTTTGTAGTTGTTTGGAGATGAATTTGAGAGAGTGCAGGTGAGTTCCTGCCTTACTCTGCCATCTTGACTCTATTCTCAATAAGCTCTAATATTAATACTTAACCTGATAGATTCTCCTCCACACTCCTACCCACTCACCCCCAGACAGTAAATGAGAGGAAAAACTAAAGGGAAAGATTATGACTTTGGGAAATTCCATAAAGTCAGCCTGGCAAGTATTTGTAGAAAACAGGAGGGAAGCAATAAGGTCTCCATTGCTTCCTATCGGATTTCTCTCAGGTTTAATCTATGCAAGACTCTTGGTCCTATTTGCTCTGTGTCCCCACAGTTCTCCAGAACCTCTTATATCTCATAACTTCTGCCCAGATCAGGATGACTTTGGGAGAAGAGAGAGGGATGCAGTCCCAAGGCCAGCTTTCCATACCAGGAAATCATTACCTTTCAGAAGCCTCTCCAATTCTGGCCCTGGTGAAAGACCAGCAAAGATAAGAATTGGAAATTGAAGGGATGCCATCAATTGGAGAATGGCTAAACAAGGCATGGTATATTATTGTAATGGAATATTATTGTGCTATAAGAAATAACAAACAGGATTATTTCAGAAAAACCTGGAAGGACTTACATAAACTGATGTATAGTGAAGTGAACATAACCAGGAGAATGTTGTACACAGTAACAGCAATATTGTTAAATGAAGGACTTAGCTATTCTCAGCAATATAATGATCCAAGACAATCCCAAAAGACTAATAACGAAGCATACTATCTGCCTCCAGAGAAAGAACTGATATTATTTGAATACAGACTAAGCATGATATTTTTCACTTTCATTTTTTCTTTTATTTGAGTCTTCTTGTACAAAATGACTTATATGAAAATGTTTTACGCAATTGCACATATATAACCTATATCTAACTGTTTACTATCTCGGGGGGGAGGGGAGGGAAACAGGGAGAGAGAGAATTTGGAACTTAAAAATTCATATAAAAACATTGATACAAAAAAAAGACCAGCAAAGACAATCAATAAAATATTTTGTTTTGTTTTAATATATTGAAGAGAGCAGAAAGAAGATCAGAACTGGACAGAGACAAGCAGGACAATGCTGGTGCTATTGTGTTAAATTTAATTTTGTTGTTGTTTAGTTTTTTTTCATTTATGTTCAACTCTTCAGGACCCCATTTTGGGTTTTCATGGCAGAGATACTAGAACAGTATGCCATTTCCTTTTCCAGCTCATTTTACAGATGAGAAAATCAAGGCAAATGGGGTTAAGTCACTTGCCCAGGGTCACACAGGTAGTAAGCATCTGAGGCTAGATTTAAACTCTGGAAAATGAGTCTTTCTTGCTCTAGGCCCAGCCCACTATCCACTGCACACCACTTTTAAAGAAAAAGCAAGTTATATGTGATAAAAATCCATGATTTCAAATACAATCCTCTTTTTCTGTTCTTTGTATATTAAAATGTTTATATTTGTTAATGTTTATTGAATTTATAATTAAAATTTTGAGGTAATTTTTTAAAAAGGGAATAACATGGGATCACAGGTAGGGATGTCTAGACATTTTATTCATACTAAATGGAAGAAATTAAATGGAATGGTGGACTGAGCATCTTCTAACCCCAAGGGCATGCTCAAGCTCACGTACCTACTATAAAATCCTGCTGATTTTGAATTCACACCCAGTGGAGGTCTATGTGTATGGACAGGGGTGGGTGACAAATTTGGCCATGTCATTGCCTCCACCCAGAATTTTCACCTAGGAACATTAGCTGCCTTGTATTTCCCCTCCCTTGCAAGCATCAGGTTTCCAAAGGCATTTAACATAGAACATGTTGTCTTTAGCTTCACTTGCCAACCTCATTTCATTTTGAGTTTTAATATTCCTAATACTATTTTTAAAGGACTTTGTCAACAATCATATTCTTTTTCTGTTTCCTGGCCTTGCTTCCATCTTCTGTATGTTTATTTCTTTTTTTTTTTTAATTTAAGTTGGTTAGTGAGTTTGCTGCTCATGCACATAGATCTTTTCAGACAAATCCCATTTTTCTTCCTGATTTGAATTGTTTCTTTTTGTGACTTCAGAATTTCATTCTTGAGCATCTTTTCCTGAAGCGCTTTGCTCTGTGAGATCATTTTACCTGTTTTTCTTCTGAACTCTTTGAAATCTGCTTTCTCAAAGTCTAGCACTCATGCCTTCCACTCATACTCCCTTCCTCTATCAGAAACTCTAGGATTGAATTATCACTTCCCCCCAAGGTTCTCATCATTTCCACCCCAGCAACAAGTTCCTCCCTACTAGTGAGAATCAGATCCAGAATAGAATTTCCCCTTGTTGGTTTCTCCACCTTTTGAAGGATGAAATTATTGAACTGCTTGAGGACACAGATTGTATTTTGCCTTTTTTTTTTAATTCTCAGCACTTGGCACAGTGCCTAGTACATTATAGGCACTTAAACGTTTATTGACTGATCACTGGGGCAAGAAGTTTAAATTAACTCAGAGTACAAATATTTTTGATAGCCAATACATGTATGGCCCTCTGTTTGAGCATTGCCTGGCTGCCACAGGGGCCCTGGGGCTAGAACTCTTCTAATCCACTGTACCATCCCTACTATTCACTAGAAAGAGCTCAAGAATTAAAAAAAAAAAGTAGGAGATGCTATCTTCTATGATGGTAACGATCAGTTTTAACACAGAAATGACATTTCAACTCTTTGGTAGTCCTGGCCCAAGGGAAGAAATATTCATAAAATAACTTTTAATACCATTATATCTTGGCTTCAGCCTTTATCTCTGGGAATAACTCATTCTCTCAGGTGCAACCAGGTTCATATTGATTCAGGCATATAGTATGTGATCATGGCAGTTTATCCTATAAAGAAAAAAAATGAAACAGGAAATAGGCAAAATATTCTTCCACTCAAACAGAGATAGTCATCACTAGCTATCATCTCTTTCTTTAATGCTTGCTTCCCTTCCAGATCTTCAGAATAAACAGGAAATGTTACTAATCATACACATCCTTGGCTCTTAAAAGAAATTTGGGGAGAGGGAGGTGTCTCAGACTCATGGATAAAGAAGTGCCGTATATATGACACTTCCATCTGGCTCACCAATATTACCTTGACTATATTCATAATTCTTTAAAACTCTGGACCACAGGATGCTGGACTTTCCCCTCATCATCAATCACCAAGACCACTGCTCCAGGATCCAGAGTCCTATCTTTTGAATCCCAACGCTGCTAGCCTCTCAACAGAAAATCCAACTGGTAAAAGAGACTGTAAACATATCAATTAGCTTTTATAAAGAAATATTTCATGAAATAATATGGCAAGAACAGAAGTTGCATTCATTTCTCCCCAACACCCAAAGCCACATTTTGTCCTATATGAGAAGAGAGGGTTGTGGCATGAGTGGACATGAGAGAGTTAACCAAAAGGATTATAATCAGAGTGGGAAATAGAAGACAACCCTATGGGGACCAAGGGAACACTATTTGATCCTCATGATTCCAAAACTGAAACTAGAAGCTTCAACCATTCAACAGGCAAAATTATAGTCTGTGTTTACAGTTGGCCCATGAATTCTGAAATAACTCTGTCCTCCCAGTATTCAAAGGAATCTGGGAAGCTAAAAAGAAATTCGATTATAATTTCCCTGGAAGGGTAGGAAATTGTACCAAATGTATAAAGATGCAGTATAAGAAGGAAATTGATAAGCTGGAGTATGTCCAGAGAAGGACAGCAAGGACATTGATGGGACTGGGGTCCATGACATATGAATATTGGTTAAAGGAACTGGGTGGCATTTAGCCAGTAGAAGACAGGACTCAGGAGGACAGGAAAGCTACCTTCACATATTTGAAGGGTAGTTGTGTGCAAGAGGTATTAAGACTTGCTTTGTCTAGCCTGAGAGAGTAGAGCCAGGAGCAATAGGCAGACATTTTAAAGTCAGTTTAGGAATTTGCAACCATTACAGTTATCTAAAAGTAAAATGGCCTCTACCTCCAAACAAAGCAAAGAAAGAGAAAAAGGACCTACATGTTCAAAAACATTTGTAGCAGCTCTTTTTATAGTGGCAAAAAACTAGAAACTAATCATTATCAACTTAGAGGTGGAAGGAACCTTAGATTCCATCTAGTCCAATATACTTATTCAACCTATATGTAAATGGAGGCCCTTTGAAGTTGAATAATTTGCCTGAGGTCATAGAGATTAAAAAATAAAAAGTCAGATTCAAACCTCAGTCCTCTGATGCCACATTCATTGCTTTCCGCTATATTTTTCTACATTGCTTTGTGCTGTTATCTCCCCGTAGAGTGCAAAAGTTTTGAAGGCAGAAACTCTTTTGGCTTTGGATTCATGCCCCTGCACCTGGCACCTGAAATATACTTTATAAATACTTGATGAGCTGAATGAATATCCTCAGGGCTAGGCTATTATACCCCACCCCCCTGGTGTCCCAGTCCATCCCACTTCTGGACACCTCAAGTTGTTAGGAGGCTTTGCCTTTCTGCCTGACTTCCCTGGGCTTAGCTCCAAAGGAGAAGAAGCCAGGGATGAGTACAGCTTCCACATCCTCTTCTGTAGTGCTTACATCCTCAACCAAAGTCATTTTCACTGAGAAGGGAGGCAGAGCCTCCTGAAACTCAGAAATCAGTCAATCAATCAATAAACAACTATTAAGTGCATACTATGTGCCAGGCACTGTGCTAAGTGCTGGGTATACAAAAAGAAGCAAAATACAGTTCCTGTCCTCAAGGGGTTTATAATCTAATGGAAGAGATTACAACCTAATGGAAACAGAGCAGCAGAGCTGAGCTGGCAGGGGAAATCAAGCATCTGACCACTCAGTCAAGCAGTAGTTGCTACAGAGACCCTGGAAAGGTGAAAAGGGAGGACTAAGGACTCCTGGTGCAAGAAACTTGGACCCATTTCTGACATATCAACCAAGAGCAAGAAACAATGGGTGAGAGATGACTGTGGCGAAACTGAATGGAGTAAAGAGCCATCTCCTTTACATCTACCTATGGACAGTAATAACCACATACCACAGGCAAGACTATATCAGGGCCCCAGCAGGGGTGGGTTGGAGGAAAGGCGAGATTAACAATAATTACCTCAAGGCCAGCACTTTTAGGTTTTGTCTCTCAAATTCTTGACGTAATCTCTTAGCCCAGAAATTCTATTGCCCTGCCTCTTAATAAGGCTATCTCCTGTCCAACGGACAAAGGAAACCTAACCCCTCCTGCGCTGTGTGTCTTCAGTTTCAGAGTCTTACTGTTGGAAAGCACCCAAAGGTCATCTAGTCCAACCTCTACCAGAATCATGAGCCTTCGTTGCAACGTCCCTGACAAGCAAGTCTCTAACTTCCACTTGAATTCTCCTGAGGTGTGGGAGCTCAGAATGAGCTGAGGCTGACTAGGAGAGCTAAGGACAAGGGGGAGGGGAAGAATTTGGGACATGTTTAGGTCATTTGAGAGGGAAAGAGTATTAAAAATGAGATAGAACTTTTTTCATGGTGTAATAATTAAGAATGCTAGATTTTGATTCAGAGGACCAGGTTCAAGAAACATTTTTACCACTTAACATCTGCTTGACTTTAGATAAATCAATTAGTACCTCTAGGCCTCAGTTTCCTCATCCATAAAATAGGAATAAGGGTTAGGTTGGATGGACTCTGAGGACTCCTCCAGATCTAAGTCTATGATACTGTGACTTGCTATAGACATTTAAGAGTGGGGGCAGCTAGGTGGCAGAGTGGATAGAGCATTGACCCTGGAGTCAGGAGGACCTGAGTTCAAATTCGGCCTCAGACACTTGACACTTGCTAGCTGTATGACCCTGGGCAAGTCACTTAACCCCATTGCCTAGCAAAAAAACCAAATGAATAAAAAAAAAAATCCAAGAGTAGATGGGGCAATGATAATGGACAATAGAAAGAAAGAAGAATTGGTCAACTTTAATTTTGTTTCCCTCTTCCTCTACATAGTGCTTTAAGGTTTACAAAGTGATTTACAAATATTATTGCATTTATCCTCACAAAAAACCCTGGGAAGCCAGTGCTTTTATTAACCCCTTCTTACAGATTGAAGAAATTGGGTCAGAAAGAGGTTAAATGACTCATCCAGAGTCATACAGCTGGTAAGCATCAGAGTCTGTAGTTGAACTCAGGGCTTCTTAACTTCAGGTCAAGTATTCTATCCACTGAGCCAGCCAGGTATCTCAACAAGAAGAACATTGGAATGTTGTAAACTACAAGTCAATGAACTTAACATTTGGTAAATGTTAGCAAAATTCTGAAAGATGTTATTATAAAACTATGGTTAGAGAACACATAGAAAAAGAAGTGGTTGTCCCAAAGATCCAATGTGGCTTCTGAGAACAGGTTGTGCCCAATTATGCTCATTTCCTTTTTTCTAGTGGTTTGTAGCTGGTAAATGAAAGGAATGCTAACATGTAGCTTGTCTATATTTTAATGAAGCATTTGATAAAGGCTTTTACGTTGTTCCTGTGCATGAGATGAAGAGATATGGACTAGACAACAGCGGAGTTAGTTGCATTCAGAAATAGTTGGCTGTCTGGACCCCAAAAAAAAAATCATCATTAGTGGTCTTATGTCTCCTTGGAAGGCAATCCCTAGTGGAGCACTCCAGGGATCTCTGCTTGACTCTCAGGTGTTTAAAAATTTTATTAGTAGGGGGCAGCTAGGTGGCACAATGAATAGAGCACCAGCCCTGGAGTCAGTGTACCGGCCGCGCCGACCTTCTGCCAGCCGCACGCCGTATCCTCTCCTCCTATAAGGAGCAGGCTACCAGAGTCATACTCACTTCCGAGTCTTCGGTCCTCAGCCGGATAAACACACAGAGACGAGCCATCGGGAGGCGCCAACACCAGAGCTTTATTCAGAGGCCATCACAGCAAGCCATCACAGCAAGCCCAAGCAGCAAGGCCAGAGCAACAGAGCAGGAGCCAAGAGAGAGAGCGCGATCTGACCACGCTCGTTCCTAAGTGCCTACTTAGCCCCTCCTCCCCAGCCCGCTTACTAGCCAATGATTGTAGGGTCAGATACCGGAAGGGGCTGTCTGAGTTTAGCACACCAAGGAAGAGGGAGTGACGTAGGAGGCTAGGACCGGATACAGGGAGGAGGCATCTGGGATTAGTGCATAGACAGAGTACGTGACCTAGGAAGTCAGACTCAGATACTGGGAGGAGGGGTCTGGGGTCAGTACTACACAAAGGGACCCAGGAAGTCAGGAAGGTCACAAGATGGAGGCGTCTGGGGTTGACGTTGCATATAGGGAGGGGACTAAGCAAAGGGAACTCAGTCCTCTGCCGTCCCACTCCCACGTGGCACCGCCCCTTGCCTCAGGAGCACAAGCTCCAGCTACTTCCTTGCACCCAGCTTATCTCACATAGCACTGCCCACTGCCTCAGGGCTTCTCCGTACCCAACCCATCCCAGTCCACCACGATTCCGCCTACCACAGCCCCTGCCTCGACTTCCAAAATACCCAGATTCTACCCTACTCTTGCCACAGCGCCCAACTGGCAACTGCCAACATCAGACAGTCCCTCACAAGTCAGGAGGAGCTGAGTTCAAATCTGACCTCAGATACTTGACACTTAAACTAGCTGCATGACCCTGGGCAAGTCACCTAGCCCCCCCAAAAAACTATTAGTGATTCAAATAAAGATAAGGAAAGCATGCCGATCAAATTTGAAGATGGCATGACTTCTTCCTTTTGAAAATCTCCAGTTAAGAGGGATACTCAGGCCAGCACTCTACCCTGTACTACGCTAGGTACCGGTCCCATTTTCCAGGTATGTGCTCCAATATGTGTGGTCTTCTCCCATTAGACTGTAAAGTCCTTGAAGGCAAGGACTACCTTTCTTTCTGCTCATATTTATATTCCCTGCACTTAGAACAGTTAATGCTAGCACATAGTAAGTGCTTAATAAATGCAACTGACTGATTAGGAAACATTGAGGAACAGAACCAGAATCCATAAAGAACTTTCCAGGTTAGAATATTGGAGTGAATCTAATAAAAGTAAAGTCTTAGTAGATAGAGCTCTGGCCTTGGAGTCAGGAGGACCTGAGTTCAAATCTGGCCTCAGACACTTGAAACTTACTAGTTGTGTGACCCTGGGCAAGTTACTTCACCCCGAATGCCTCACCAAAAAATAAATAAATAAATAAGTAGGTAAATAGATAAATAAATAAAGACACAAACATCTCTGTTTGTCCCCCAGAAAGCATAATAAGGAATAATGGCTAAAGGCTGCAAAGACGCAAATTTAAGCTCAGTACAAAGAATATTTTCTCAAAAGTTAGAGATATCCAAAAGAGGAAGGGGCTTACTCCTTCATTAGAGGGCTTCAGAGAATGGGTAAACATTTGTACTATATGCTGCAGAAGTGACCCTTGTTCAGGTACAGTTTGGACTGGAAGATGTCTGAGGTTCCTTTCAACTCAAAGATTCTGCAATTCTTTGAACTCTGGTGTCTCACCCAACAGTTGAAAAGCAGCAGCTGCTACAGAGACATTCACTAGCGGAGGAGGTAGGTTGGGAACTCAGGGTGCTTTAGCCATAGCCCCATTTCTGACGCATTAAGCAGGAGCAAGAAGTAAGAGGCAGGGGGAGGTTGTGGTGGGATGGAAGAGAAGCATTGTCCACCACCCTTGCCCCAGCCTCTGAACAAAAATGACCACAGACCACAGCACTGACTACTAAGGTTTCAAACAGCTTGGGTCTGGGAGTGGGGGGTGGAAAATCAAGTTTCCTCAAGATTGAGGCTTTTAGTTTTTACTTCTCAAATTTTTAACCTTATCACTTACAGTGGGATGAAACATGAGTAGTTATCTTCTCTCTTGTCTGGCTTCCAAAATAGGCTTGTCCTCTATCCATTGCAGACTGACGGACAAAAGGCACCCCATCCCTGTGCACCTCCACTCTGCGGTACCTTAGAGTCAGAAGGGATTCAAATCAAAATTGTAAGTTGAGGAATAAAGTGTCTTTAATTGAGGTAACAATAATTCATTTAATTGAGATAGCAAACCTGCCTAATGCATTTTTTCAACCAAAAAGATCCATGAAAATGTTTTTATGGTTTTAGGAGGAGAGGGAGAAGAGATAGGTAAGATAGCAAGGCCTAGGTCATGAGACCCCAGTAGCCCTTGGCAATCCCAGCAAGAGAAGCCACTTCATTCTGGCTGTTTTGCCCTTCAAACTGTGAATCCCAATGGAAGGGGGCAAGGACTCTACAAACTGAGATCCAGCTTGAGCTGGGCTCCACACAAGGAAACATCCCTCGTAGGGGTGTCTAGGGTATGGTTCAGTTCAACCTAATCAAGAGTAAATTTCTTTTTTTTTTTGGTGAGGCAATGGGGTTAAGTGACTTGCCCAGGGTCACACAGCTAGTAAGTGTCAAGTGTCTGAGGCCGGATTTGAACTCATGTCCTCCTGACTCCAGGGCCGGTGCTCTATCCACTGTGCCACCTAGCTGCCCCAAGAGTAAATTTCTTAAGAGTACAAATACAAGGATGTTACTGAAATTCTGACATTACAAGGATAATTTAAGAGAGTGGCAAGTAGTATTACATTTGATTTTAATAATTTCTGTCCTTTTATTAACAATTTTGTCAAACCCTATTACAACATCCATAAGACATAACTAACTAGCCTCTGCCTAAAGACATCCAATAGCTGTAAAGTCACAAGTCCCCACAAAGTTCTTCCTTATAAAGAGCTTAAATCCTTTCATTTTCATCCTAAATCCTGGTTCTGCTCACTAGCTCTACAGAGAATGAACTTAATCTATCTTTTACAAAAGAGTCCTTCAAATATTTGAAGACAGCTATTGGGTTCCCACCTAAGTTTTCTCTTCAATATAAAAGTTGCCAGTTCCTTCATCCAGTCTTCAAAGTAGCATGTTCTCCTATCAACTTATTATCCTAGTCATCCTTCTCTGACACAAAACAGTTTATTAAAATTCTTTCTAGTGTAACCAGCGGCTCAAGTCCATTTGCATAAGACTCTCATTGTGGAAATTGATTACTCAATGATCTGGCCCTTTAAAGAGGATCTGAGGTGGCAAGTGCTTGAGACTAGAGAGATCCTGCTCTTCTGGCTTCCACTAGATTTTCTTTAGGGAGAGGTCCCTCAAGGGAGAAAGACCCCAGGAAGAAGCTGATGGGGTCATGGGAACTGAACCCCTAAAAGGAAAAGATCATGTCTTTGAAAGCAACCCAGATCCTGGCATTTCACCTGAGGCATCTGGTCCATCCCAGCTCACCTAGATACTCAATAATCCTTTTAACTTCCCTTTCAGTGTGCCTCTCTGACAATTTAACTCCTTTCATTGTCTGCAACTGGCCCACCCCACTCCTCAATCCCATCCAGATCTTCTCACTGTCTTTTCTTGTATGTAAGTACCAAACTTATCCATATAAAATGCATAGATTCACTAAGAACCTCTCTGGCTTCTATTGGTGATACAATATCACAGATTTACTAGGAATCTTGCCTGCCTAACTGTTGTTATAATAAAACCTCACTACTCTGACTGAAAGAAGGCTTGAGTGGTTGAATTCTTTTGAGGCAGATCCCCCATACTCTTGCATTTCAGAGTTCCCAGAACCCCAAACTGCAACAAAGCCATGTCATAAACAAGTCACTTAACCACTGTCTGACTCAGTTTCTTCATTTGTAAAATGTGGATAATAATCTCATCTACTTCCCAGGATTGTTGTAAAGATAAGAGTAAATAATATTTGCAAACTGTTTTGTAAACCTTAAAACATTATATAAGTGCTAGATATTGTTGATGTTGTTACTATTACCTGGCCTGAGTAAAGGTGCTAAGGCCAGTTTATTAAATTTTAGCAAAGTTTAATTTCCTTCTTAGTTTTATTATAAAAATAAATATAAAAGATACTCTAATATTTTCTTGCCACACCACAATGGATGGTTTTGCACACACACTCAGTTTTAGCTACACCAAAGATCCCTTTGCTAGGACATAATGGCTAGAACAGCTCCCAATTAGGGAATTCCGACCACTCTTTACTTATAGCCACCATATTCAACAACCAGAAGCCAGGTAATGTCCTTAGGGTAAGATTTTTCTTTTCAACTCCTGTGTCTGGGCAAAAAGGCAAAGCCCCTCTTCTGCTAATAACTATCTAACCCCAGGTTAGATATTTGCAGGATACTCTTTGATTTAGCGTGCAAATGAATCTGAACCTGAGCAAAAGGTAAGCTATGAAAGCAAGGTCATTTTTTTTCATCCACTTTAACCCTTATTATATAGATCTGTCAATATCAAAGCTAGCTTATTTTGGTGCCCTATTTTCAGCCAGCAAAAAAAAAAATTAGACCTGCTATCTTCCTATGGTTATATCAGATGCAAAAAAGTTTTCATAAATTACAGGGTAGAATAGAGTGTTTATACATGTAAGTGTTTATAAAAATCCTAAATGGTATTTCCTGAACATGAGTACTCAGCTGTAATGGTCACTAGGCTTTTCAAATCTTCCATGGCTCTGGGCTGATATAATAATTGCCTTTGGGGATTTAATCAATCATCTCAGTACAAAACACACATAATATAAAAGCAAAGTCTGGTCATTCACCTAGGTCCAGTTGAGCCCACAATGGACACATGCACATTCCAACTCCAAGCCAAGAGAAAGAGAAAAAATTCTTGGTCACTCATATGCCAACTAGGAGAAGAAGAGGAAAAAGTCTGCTCTGCTATATTTTGGGATGAAGGAAATAGATACAATCTGTATCCCCAAGTGATCAAAGAAAAAAGAAAAAAAAACTTATATATACAAAAACATTTATAGCAGCTCTTTTAGTGGTGGCAAAGAACTGGAAATTGAGGGGATGCCCATCTAGTAGGGAATAAATGAATGAGTTGTGGTACCTGATTGTGATGAAATATTACTTTTCTATAAGAAATGATGAGCAGGATGGTTTCAGAAAAACCTGGGAAGACCTCTATGAACTGATGCAGAATGAATTGAGTAAAACCAGAACATCATTGTACACAGTAACAGCAATATTGTAATGATAATCAACTGTGAAAGACTTATCTACTCTGATCAAGACAATGATCCAAGACAATTTCAAAAGACTCATGATGAAAAATTCCATCTACGTCCAGAGAAAAAACTGATGAACTCTGAGTGCAAATTAAAGAATAATTTTTCACTTTATTTTTCTTGCTTTTTTTTGCAACATGGCTAATAAGAAAATATGTTCTGCATGATTTCATATGTATATTTGATATCATATTGCTTGCCTTCCCTATGAGTGAGGGAAGGGCTGGAAGGAGGGAAAGAATTTGGTACTCAAAGTTTTTTAAAAGGTTAGAAGAAATAAATAGTATTTTTTTTATAAAATAAAAGGAAATAGCTACAGAATGCTTTCCTGACAACACTATGAGACAAGGCAGTGGAATTATTAAGAAATCCATCAGTAGGGGCAGCAAGGTGATACAGTGGATAGAGAACCGGCCCTGGAGTCAGGAGGACTTGAGTTCAATGGCCTCAGACACATAACACTCTCTAGCTGTGTGACTCTGGGCAAGTCACTTAACCCCAATTGCCTCACCAAAAAGAAATCCATCAGTAGATAAGGAAATGGAGGTTTCGATTAGTTAAGTGACTTGTCCAAGGTTAACCAGATGTCATGTATTAGAGTCAGGATTTGAACCCAGTCCCTTGATTTCAAGTACAGCGATCTATCCACTATACCATGGGACCACCATAGGAAGCTTCCCTCCAGGATAGCCATGAACTATGGGGGAGCTGGAGGTTTTCAGCTTCAAGCAAAAAATTATTAGGTGTCTATCATTTCTCAGAGATGGAAAACTATTGTCTAAAAAGTTTACCATCTAATGGAAAGGGGTGGCATCACACATACACACACAAGTATCATACAAGGTACAAAGTGAGATGGGCAAAAGAGAGGTCTAGATCAAGTATCCGTAATTTAATCAGTGCTCAAATTCTTTTCACCAGCATAGATAGACCTATGTCATAACTTACAGTCTTAGGTGCTTGAGGTTCAAAAAGATTGAGTGATTTCCTCATCCTCACCCACATAGCAGACTTAGAAGTGGGATCTGAAACCAGATCTTCCTGATTCCAAATCCAGCACATCATTTACTATGTCAATTTGCCTCTAGGAGTGAGGGAGAGAAGAGACAGATGATACAAAACATTAATTGGAGGTGATGGCAGGGACAAGGGAAGGGCTTTGTTTTGTTTTGTTTTTAAGAGAGGGAAGAGGTGAGAAGGTTTGCAGTCAGTCAGGAAGGAAACAGTTATGGGACATAGTGACTATGGTCCCACTCCCTCAGGGCCAGGCCTGTTACAACTCCCTCCCTCAGGGTTCTCAAGTGTTCTGAGGCCGTTGGGGTTTTCTTTCCCGCTATATCGGCTCAAGCCCCCATCAGCTGTGTTTTAGGGCCCAGTGACTGGAACCTGGGTTCCATTTAACTGTTTAATATTGATAGGCTTTTATGAAGAGTAAATATCCTTCATAGATACAATAAGAGCAAGCATACAAACATTTCCCTCAACACCTCTGGAACAAAATCCTCCCTATACTGTCTCAGTCTCCCCGCATAGCGGATTAGGCTTATAATTTCGCTCAATTCCTATATAAAAACCACAGGTCTCACCAAGTCAGCCTCGCTGCCAGATTCTGCTGGGCTAGCATCCCAAATCCTTGTTTCTGCAGAGGGTTGCTACCAGGCCAGCTGCAATACCTGGCCTGGATTCCCAGACTTCCAATCAGTCAATCCATCAATAAACATTTATACATACTAGGAATGGTACTAAGTGTTTCAAGATCCCCAAGGCTTACACAGGCAGCCTAGATGAGAGGCCATACTTCCTGCACCCAGAACAGAAAAACAAACAAGAAAAAGGCCAAGGTCCCAGGATGTTTTCTTGGAGGTGATGTGATCTGTGGGGTGGGCCCCTCAGCCCTTCCCTTCCCTCTCATTTTTCTCACCATAAACCACCAGTGGAGGAATCGCTTTGTTCCCTGAGTCCTAAATGCTGCAAAAGCCATGGCCACTGCTGACTTTAGCCAATTCAAAGATATCAACAATTCCAATTATTCCAGTGATGGGAAAATGCTCCTTTCAACCACGTGGCAGGCCACTTAGCTGTTAGAATCAGAACCAAAGGGAAAAATCATGAAAAAAAAAGGGGAGAGAGACAAAATAGTATGTTTCGATCTGCATTCAGACTCAACAGTTTTTGTTTCTGGTTTTTTTTCTGGATGTGGACAGCATTTTCCATCATGAGTCTTTTGGGATTGTCTTAGATCCTTGCATTGCTGAGAAAAGCTAAGTCTATCAAAGTTGGTCATCGACCAATGTTACTATTACCATGTACAATGTTCTCCTGGTTCTGCTCACTTCATTCAGTATCAGTTCATGTAAGTCTTTCCAGCTTTTTCTGAAGTCCATCTGCTCCTCACTTCTTACGGCACAATAATAGTATTCCATTACATTCATATACCACAATTTGTTCAGTCACTCCCTAGTTGATGGGCATCCCCTCAATTTCCAACTCTTGGCCACCACAAAAAGAGCTACTATAAATATTTTTGTACATGTGGGTCCTTTTCCCATTTTTATGATCTCTTTGGGATACAGACCTAGAAGTGGTATTACTGGGTCAAAGGGTATGCACAGTTTTATAGTCCTTTGGGCATAGCTCCAAATTACTCTCCAGAATGGTTGGATCACTTCCCAACTCCACCAACAAAGCACCGGTGTCCCAGTTTTCCCACATCTTCTCCAACATTTATCATTTTCCTGTTTTGTCATATTAGCCAGTATGATAGGTGTGAGGTGATACCTCAAGTTGTTTTAATTTGCATTTCTCTATCAGAGTGATTTAGAGCATTTTTTTTCACATGACTACAGATAGCTTTAATTTCTTCATCTGAAAACTGCCCATTCATATCCTTTGACCACTTATCAATTGGAGAATGACTTGTATTCTTAAAAATTTGATTCAGTTCTCTATATATTTTAGAAATGGGGCGTTTATCAGAGACATTGGCTGTAAAAATTGTTTTCCAGCTTTCTGCTTCCCTTCTAATGTTGGTTGCGTTGGCTTTGATCATGCAAAAACTTTTTAATTTAATGTAATGAAAAATTATCAATTTTGTATTTCATAATGTTCTCTATCTCTTGCTTGGTCATAAATTCTTCTGTTATGCATAGATCTGACAGGTAAACTATTCCTTATTCTCCTAATTTGCTTATAGTATCACCTGGGTAACTTTCAAAGCATTATGGGTAACCCACTTAACAAAACTGCAAAGACCCTGGCAGAAACTTCGGTGAAGGGACTTCTGTCAACCCCAACATTCCCAGTGTCATGAAAATGAAGCTTGGAAGCAAGATACAGAAAAGCCAATGGGAGTTAATGATGTTTGACTCTACATTCCTGCCAGCAACAAAATTGCTGATCTCTCTGTATTTAGCACTTAGGATTCAGCTATGCAGGAAAGGATTCTAAAGTAATGGAATGAGGAAAGAGCAGAGGTAGCTCCATTGAGAGGAATCTCAGACTTTGGCCTTGGCCTTCTCTATTTCTAAGGCTTTCTCCTCTCCCCACTTCCTACCTCAGACAGTGGATTCCCTATCAAGCTCACACATCAATCCTGTGCTCTCCTTCCTGCCCCCTCCCCTAGACAACTTCTACTTTATATTGCTCAGCCCAGGAGGAGAAGGTGATTCTTGCATCCATTGTGATCTGTTTCTTCTAGCTTTTGATAACTGAACCCAATATTTCTTCTCCATAGGGAAGGCTTGGGGGCTCCTTGGCCAAAGGAGGAAACAGAACAGGTAATGTCCGCCTCTGAGTGATAATAGCCCAGGACAGAGAGAAGTACCTTCCCTAAGGGGGACTGTTTGTAGTATTTTTTTTCCTTTGATCTGGAAGTTATTTGGCAGACTTCAGGGCAAACCCAAATGAACGATAAAAGTCTACTTGAACTCAGTCCTCAATGATTAGCCTAATCATACCCTCACCATCCCAGTGTTTCTTAACACACACACACACACACAAACACACACAAACACACACACACAATTATCACACAACTCTCACAATTTTCATAAAACAATTTTTAAAAATAATCTCAGTTCATGCTTTATTCAAATAAAATTAGTAATTCATTATAATTTTATAATGAATTACAAGCAAATCAATAATATAATAACACAGATATGGGTGTTCTTGGAATCATTTATTATTTTCATATGCATTATTTATTTTAAAAATAATAACAAAGGGTAGGAATAGGGACTGGACTTAAATTTAATTGGTTCAAGAAACTCATGAATAAAGAAACTCCCTTTACTAATGCAGACTGACAACATCTGTGCAACTTAGTCTTAGACAGTTGGTTAGGGCATTGAGAGTTTAAATGACTTGACCAGATTTACACAGCTGATGTGGATTAGAGACAGACCTTAAATCCAGGTCTTTCTGACTCTTTTTGTCCTTCAGTCATTTCTCAGTTGTGTCTGGCTCTTCATGTCCCGATTCAGGATTTTCTTGGCAGAAATACTGGAGTGGTTTGCCATTTCCTTCTCCAGCTCATTTTACAGATGAGGAAACTGAAGCCAATAGGGGTAAGTGACTTGCCCAGGGTCACACAACAGGTGTCTCAGGCCGATTTTGAATCCACGAAGATGAGTCCTCGTCTCCAGGTGCAGTACTCTGTGCACTATAGCGCCACCTAGCTGCCTCTAGATGATTCTAAAGTTCTACAATAATATTACTGCGATGGGCAGGCTTGTTTTTGTCACAAAGTTTCTCAAAATGTAACATCATTTATGTTATTGCTATTTGTAGTTATTTTTCAACCACTAGTCAAGATTAATGTTTTATCTCTGAATAGCTGCAGCAGAAAACCCCATTTAACACAAATGTAATACTAATAATAGTAATATTTATACCAAACAGAGCATTTATTGAACATTTACTAGCAACATGCATGGTGCTAAGCACTGAAAACATAAATACAAAGAAAGAAGAAGAACAGTCCCTATTCTCAAGGAATTTACATTCTAAGAAGGGAAGATAACATAGAAGAAAGGTGAGAGATGCCCATCAATTGGGGAATGGCTGAACAAGTTGTGGTATATAAATGTAATGGAATACTATTGTGCTGTAAGAAATGATGAGCAGGTGGATTTCAGAAAAACCTGGAAAGATTTACATTAACTGATGCTGAGTGAAGTGAGCAGAACCAAGAGAACATTGTACACAGTAACACCCACACCGTACAATGACCTACTGTGATAGACTTAGGTCTTCTTAGTAATACAATGAACCAATACAATTCCAAAGACTCATGATGGAAAATGCTATCCACATCCAGAGAAAGAACTATGGAGTCTGAATGCAGATCAAAGCATAGTATTTTCATTTTTGGTTTTTTATTTTTTCTTTCTCATGGTTTTATTCCTTTTGTTCCAATTCTACTTTTACAATATGACTAATGTAGAAATATGATTAATATTTGTAACATAATAAAGTACATGTATAATAATGTAAATTTGTAAAATAATGTGCATGTATAATCTATATCAAATTGCTTGCTTTCTTGGATGGGGAAGGGAGGGAGAGAGGGAGAAAATTTGGAACTCAAAATCTTATAAAAGTGAATGTTGAAAGTTATCTTTACAAGTAATTGAAAAGAAATACTATTAAGTGGGGAAAAAATAAAAGAGAGCTGAAAAGGAAATATTGTGGGGGAGTGGATAAGTTGTAAGAATCAAGAGCTTCTAGAGCCTTGTGAGAAGTAAAGGAGTAATGATGGCTGCCTTGGGCACTTTCTTAAATGGAGGTTCCAAGAAGGAATTCCCCAAGTGAAAGAGGGGTCCATTAGGTAGAGGGATCTTCCAGGGTGAGGGTGAAGGAGTCTTCCAGAGGGAGAAGACTGCTTGGCATAGTAGAGAAGTCCAGAGAGGCAGGAACAGAGCCAGGAGATTAGTAAAGGAGTATAATCAATATGGCCAACTTAATTCACCTATAGCCAAGATACAATGAAATTTTCAGGTTCAAATACTCATTTCAACATATTATCACTCAATCAGTACTTATTTCTTAAACAGCTATTATTTGCCAAGCATTATGCTAGGCACTGAGTACAAAGTACATGTACAAAGAATTAAACAACCTTTACTCCTAATGAGCTTACATTCTAATGGGGGAGATTACATATACACATAAAATTATATACAACATAAATACAAAGTTAATAAACATAAACATATACAAAGTAGTTAAGTACAATGTAGTTTGAAAAACCTTCAGTTGATCCATTCATCCTTGGTTGTTATTGCCCTATATCTCTCCTGTCTTATGGCTAAACTCCTTGAGAAGACCATGTAAAATAAATGCCTTTACTTCCTTTCCTCTCACTCTCTTCTAAACTCTTGGAAGTTTGACTTCCCACTTCATCATTCAACTGAAATTGCTCTCCCCAAAATTATTGTGATCTCAATTACCACATCTAATGGTCTTTTCTCAATCCTCATTCTTCCTGACCTCCCTGAGTCCTCTGACATTGTCCATCACTTTCTTATCCTTGATTCTATCTCCTCTCCATTTTCTTAGCACTGCTTTCTCCTGATCCTCCTACCTATCTGACCACTCCTCAGTCTCCTTTGATAAATCTTCATCCATGTCACTACCACTAACATGACTGTCCTACAAAACTTTTCTCTTCTCCCTCTCTCTACACTTCAGTTGGTGATCTCATCAGCTCCCATGTATTCAATTATCATTTCTGTTCACTTCTGGGCAGTTATGTGGTACAGTGGATAGAGTACTGAGCCTGCAATCAAGAAAATTCCT
This sequence comes from Vombatus ursinus, assembly GCF_900497805.2. Taxonomy (NCBI): domain Eukaryota; kingdom Metazoa; phylum Chordata; class Mammalia; order Diprotodontia; family Vombatidae; genus Vombatus; species Vombatus ursinus. The sequence goes on from NW_020954576.1 coordinate 52,403,337, forward strand.
CTTACCGAGTTCAAATCTGGCCTCAGACACTTAATAAATGTGTGACCCTGGGCAAGTCACTTAACTCTGTTTGACTCAGTTCCTCACCTGTAAAATGAGCTAAAGAAAGAAATGGCAAACCACTCCAGTATCTTTGCCAAGAAAACCCCAAATGGGGTCATGAAGAGTCGGATGCAACTAAACGACTGATGCTCACTTCTGCATGCTTCCCTCTCAGCTCACTATCCTGTCTGCTCCAGCTCCACAATGGTTATTTTGTCCCATAAAGATCCCCCTCCCTACCTGCTTTTTACCTTCCCTTTATGTGTTATCTTCACCCATTAAAACGTAAGTTCCTTGATAGTAGGGACCATCTTGTTTTCTTGTTTTCATAGCTCCAGCACTTCTGCATCCTCACTATATTACAGCGCTTGGCACAAAGTAAGAACTTGTTAAATATTTTTTCTAATCTAATCTATGCAGGTAATTCTTGGATCTATTTTTCCAGCCCTTACCTCTCTTCTGAATTTTAATCTCACTTCTTTCACTGCCTACAGGACATCTCAAACTGAATTTCCTATAGACATCTTAAACTCAACATGCCAGAACTGAACTCATATTTCCCCCCAACCCACCACCTTCCATACTTTCCTATTATTGTCAAGGGTACCATCATTCTCCCCATCACCCAGACTCACAACCTTGGTGTCATCCTTGACTCCTCAATCTCTCCCATTGCCCACCCTGCCATATCCAATCTGTTGCCAAGTCCTATCAGTTGTCCCATCACAACATCTCTCATACACGTCCCCTACTCTCCTCTAACACCATCATCCACCTAATGCAGCCTATCATCACCCCACTAATGGACTATTGAAATAGCTTGTTCCTTGTCTCCCTGCCTCAAGTCTCTCCCTACTCCAGTCTATCTTTCATTTCCCCCTCAAAGTGATCTTCCTAAAGTGTAGGCTTGACCATGTCACCTCTGCTCAATAAACTCCAATGACTCCCTGTTACATTCAAGATCAAATCTAAAATCCTGTTTGGTTTTTAAAGTCCTTCATAACCTGATGCCTTCCTAGATCCAGTTTTATTACATTTTACTCCCTCCACATATTCTGTGATGCAATTACATTGACCTCCTTGCTACTCTTCCCACAAGACACTCCATGGTGACCCCATGGCTTTTCACTAGATGTCTCCCATGCCTGAAATATTCTTCCCCTGACCTCAGGTTGCAAGTGAAATTTCAGTGCCTCCCCTCTAAGATAACCTCCAATTTACCCTGTAAATACATACATTCGTTTTATGTACCTCGTTGTTTGCATGTTATATTCCCCATTAGAACGTGAGCTCCTCAAGTTCATGGACTGTTTTTGCCTATTTTTGTATCCCTAATTCTTAGCATAGTGCCTGGCACATATTAATTGCTTAATAACTGTTTATTTACTTAATTTGACTTGGCATTTAGCATTTAGGGGTACATATGCCCCTATACAGTCCTCCTTCCCACCTGCATACATACATATATATGTATACATATACACACATATATATGTATGTATACATACACACATACATACATATATATTTTGTATATACATCTTTGCTCATATATGCAGCCTGGAAAGAGATAAGAGGCATATACAAGCAAAGATAGCATTTTGCTAACAAAATTTTCAGTTGTGTCTGACTCTTCATGACCCAGTTTGAGGTTTTCTTGGCAGAGATATTGGAATGATTTGCCATTTCCTTCTCCAGCTCATTTTACAGATGAGGAAACTGAGGCAAATTGGGGAAATTTCCTCTTGGGTGAGATCTGAGAGCCTCTCTTGGTTGAGCTGAGTTATCTTTCTTCCAACGGAAGAGCTCATTCTTTCTGTCTGGTATATATCCTCCTATACTTCCTATGTCCTCCTTTCTCTGATTTTTGTTTGGTCTCGACTTGGATAAATGGGTTTCTTTGCTATTTGCTATGTGAATTCATTGTGGAACTGGCATGTGGGGGTAAGGAGGTCAAGCGTTGTATATAGAGCTTGGGGTACTCTTTCTTCATTAAGGAATAACAATCAGGAATTTATCTTAAACCTAAAAACTTCTTCCTCTAGATGAGTTATATTTAATGGAGCAAATAAATATCTTTCTAGCCCAGTAATCCACTCTCTGAGGAGGGCAGAGTAGCCAACGTTTAATCCCAACCTCCTGCTTCCTTTCCTGGCAGGAATCATACCTTAGAGAAAGGGGAGGGGAGGAGATAATGAAGATATCTATTCTTGCCTCTCTGCAAGCCACCTCTAGACAGACCAAGATGGACATACAAAGTTACATGGGCAAGAGTACTAGCACTGCACACACACACACACACACACACACACACACCTTTATGTGTGCAAATTGATTCACATCTATGATACATTTACAAGATACACTTATGCAATAGGGTCTGAACTCACAGTGATTCTGTACTCTGTAGTTACAAAATGGCTCGTGTTATACCTCCAGTTAGAGCACAAAACTCACTGGCAATAGGCTGAGGGTTGCACTCCTAGCCCTATGCTAGGAAAGATTCCTCTCTCCTAATGGCTCCCATTGAACACTCAAATCATAAACAAAGGGAAACCCAGAAATATAAAGACTGTGTCGACCATAAATGCTTATGACAAATAATATTAAATCTGGCAAATGTATTCTTTAACAGGATAAATTTAAGAAAAACCTAAAAGGAAGTAAGACTGGAGCAGGGTAGGACATTCTATTGTTCCTCTCTTAGCTAGCTTGTTTCTCTCTGTGATCCTGCTACTAGAACAACCACCCTCAATAAAGCACACAGACACCTCCTAGATTAACTATTTAAATGAAGGTCACCTTTCATGGTCTTAAAGAAAGGAACTACAGATGTGTCCGGCAGTAGCTGCTGCCCAGTTCACACCACTGTGTGGGACAACCTCTGTTTCTCCCTTTGTCCTTCCTCATTCTCTTCAAGAGCACCCCCCCCCCAAACTCCCACTGTAACCATGCCTGAAAAATTCCATGCCCTACTCCCGCAAGGGTTGATCTCAAGTTAGTTTCCTTTCTTCCTAAACTAAGAAGAATTGCAAATACCAGAGATGTTTTGCGGCTGACCCACCCCTTGTCAGGGGTTGTTACATGTGAATAAGAAGATCTTAGGAAGCCAGACAGGTAAGGGAAATACTTTCAAATACATTGACATGTTGGGAGAGGGGTTATAGGCTTGCATGCTGGGGGCCCTGAGCTCCCTTTTTATATCCTATGCCAGCTTTAATGTCTAGAATCTCCCCAACTTTAGCTTCCTTACCTGAGCATTGTTAGCGTGTCCTCTTGATCTCACTGTAAATGGTAGTGGGGAGCTCCCTCTCTGGTGGCTGCTGCTCACAAGCTTCCTGACACTAGAAGATAAGAGAGATCTTGGGACTTGGGTGGTAGTGGGGGAATCAAATTGGAGATTTGGGGAGGCACACAGAGCCAGGTCTCTAGCAAGGACTGGAGAAACACACAGTGGTTTATATTTATTTTGTGTCCCTACAGCACCTAGCATAGAGCCTTCTATATCAGAGAACATAGGACAGTCATAGGATGTGACTGACTACCCCAATTGCCTAAAAAAAAAAAGAATGTGACTGACTTTGGGAAAAATTTGGGCCCAAAGAGGGGCACAATGACTTGCCCCAGAATCATACAGCTAGAATTGAACTGAAGTCTCCTGGCTCCCAGGCCAGCACTCTTTCCACTACAGTATCCTGACTTACTTTTGTGTCATAAGTAGAAGAGGGCAAAAGGGACGGGAGGTGTGATGTCTGTGGGAGCAAAGAACCAAAGGAAGGAAGGGCTTCAGAAAGCTGTTAGAAAGTTCCAAACCCTCAGTCACCTGGTTCTGGACTTCAGGACGCCTGTCTGGGTTCAGCACTGCATATTGGATGCTGTTGTCACTATTTCTCTGATTTTTTGAAGACTCCATAACTGAATGAATAAATAGAGAAGACAGAGGTTTGATTCTGCCCACACTCTGAGAGGTAGCATCCTAATTCCCCCTCCCTAGCCCCAGCAGAGACCTAGGGCTCCCTGCTTCTGGTGAGGCTTTGACTCAACTTCCTCTAGCTGCCTGACATGTCCACCACACATACACTTTTAGAGTAAATGCCACACACTCTTTAGGCCCCACTCTAGTCCCAAACTAGCAGGGGAGGGGCCCCTAATTAAGAAGGGAAAGGAGGAGATCCTTGCCTTCAACCAATACCTTCATTCTTCTTTTCTTTTCTTCTGTAGATCCACAGTCCAATCCCCAGGATCCCCAACAATATGAGCAGAAGGAAAATTCCAATCTGCCAATGCTGCTTTGAGAGATCTGACATGAGCCAACCATTAGAGAACAGGAGAGGTAAGAACAGGAAGGAAATGGGAGAGATTCCAATTTAAGGGGGAAAGAGATGCAGACTTGACTGCCAGAATGGTGATAAGTAGCCAATAGAGGGGAGGGCAGGGAAGCAACATTTGGGCCTAATTTATTTCAGTTCAACAAAAATTAAGTATCTGACTGCCTGAGAGCATAGAGGTACTTTTTTTTTTCTTCTGTGAGGCAATGGGGTTAAGTGACTTGCCTAGTGTCACACAGCTAGTAAGTATCACGTGTCTGAGGCCGGATTTGAACTCAAATAGCGGTACTTTCAATAGAAATACCTAATTGGAGGCGAGAGAAATTTACCAGCCCTCTGCCCCTTTCCCCAAGGTCCCCCCAACTTGTATGGCTATCCTCTTCTTCCTTGATTCCATCCACACCACCAGCTCCACCCTACATCCTTCCCTCCCCCCACCCCCCATCCCAAGAAGGCCATACTCACTTGAATTCTTACAGGCATCACGAAGGTATAATGTGGAGTTTTTCTGCTCTGCAGGGTTCTTGGCTATGCAGGTGAGAGAGGAATTCTGGACACTCCGTGGCAGGGACAGATTCAGTATACTAGAGTTAAAGAGCAACCCTAGTCTCTCCTCCTGTGATAGTATGTTAGGGATATCTCCACTTTCCCAGGTCACTATCACCTCCTTAGTGGCCCCTAGGACTGAGCATGCTAAGGTGAGGTTGCACCAATCTGACGTCAGGAAATTTGAGAGTACCTTGATCTCGGGGAAGATGGGCTCTGAGAACAAAAGAGAGATTAAGATTCAAATATAATAGTGGACTGGCCAAAGCCAACCTTCACAACCATGGGCAGCTTGTTTGGCCTGCATAATCCTCACGGTGAAGAGATGGACTTTTAACTTGCTGTTGAGCCAGAACTGGGTGTGCATTGGAAAGTCAAACACGTCCAGCCTTTTTTTCCTGCCTGGCTGATTCAAGTAAGGAAGACATACCATGAGATTCTGTATGGGAAGAGGCCCCATAGCCTCCTCACTAGGTGTGCCATGTGGCCTGTGAACATGGGCCTCTGTTCTTTTCTTCACTGCAGTTCTTCTTTCCTGATTTTAGGTGAAGGACGATTGGAGATGACTATGACCTTGTGATCTTCTGAAGGTTGGGAGAGTGAGCCATCCCAACTCTAGTGACAGGAGTCTAGGCCAGAGTTTGCTGCCTGGTAGCAAGCAAAACTCCAAGGAATGAGAGCCAAGCCGAGGGGTGCCTAAGACACTAACTGCTCCATTGCTTATGATGAATGTAGAAATGAATTTGGTGCAGTGAATGTTCACAGAAGTGACTCTAGGCCTGAGCCCACTCTCCCCCAAAACTTCAGAAGTCTAAGAAAGAGTGTACCCCCTGGGGTTTTTTGGGGGGAGGAGGAGGTAGGAAATATTTATCCATCTCTTCTTACACCTCAGAAAATAACTCTTTGTAAAGGCTAACTGATGAAAATTGGTTAAATGATACTGAGAAGCTACTTATTGGCTGTTATCCTTTGGGAAAACACTGGAATGGGAGCTTGAACCAATAGCATTAGAAAAGAATTTATACCCCACCCCCAGTGTCTCAGGGAACCCTCTAGAACCCTGAGGACATGTAGTGCCTTGCAATGGCTCTCAACTCACCAGTGTGAGTGAGAGTTGGAATGCGAATCTTCAGAGCTTTATAAAAGCTACACAAGAATCAGAGAAGCTCCTAGACAAGGTCCTACAAGTGTCCGATCAAATGATACCAAAACACTTTCTCCTCATTTTTTAAAGATGGAAACAGAAGCCATGGAAGACTAAAGCATAGGTGGACCAAGGGAATCGGAGGCAAGATGGCCTCTATTCCCTTGCCTGCTTGGTGGTGTTCCTCAAGGGCAGTTTGGAAACTCTTTTACAGGCACAAGGAAAAGGGGGAAAAGCATTTACTAAGTGCCTGCTATGTGCTAGGCACTGTGCTAAGCATTTTACAACTTATAATTATTATCTCCATTTTACAGTTAAGGAAACTGAGTCAGGTGGCAGTTAAGTGACTTGCCTAGAGTCACCCAGATACTAAATGTCTGGGGCCATATTTGATCTCAAGTCTTCCTAACTCCAATTCTGGTTCTCTATCCATGGCACCCCTTAGTTCTGAGGAAAGAACCTCAGAGATCAACTAGTGGTACTAGTTTCTCTTCAAAAATTTCCTCTACACAGCATTTCTTTTTTTTTTGTTTTGTTTTTGCTAGGCAATGGGGTTAAGTGACTTGCCCAGGGTCACACAGCTAGTAAGTGTCAAGTGTTTGGTCTGAGGCTGCATTTGAACTCAGGTCCTCCTGACTCCAGGGCCGGTTCCTATCCACTGTGCCACCTAGCTGCCCCTTAAAATTCACAGCATTTCTTAAGCTGTGGGTTGCAATCCCATATGAGGTCAAGAAAAATTTGGCAACAGTAAAAGATTTCTGAATGCACAACAACCAAATGCTAATTAAAAATCAAACGTGTAATGAATGTGAGGTGTTCCTGGCAGCACTTGCCCATGTCGCATTGTCCAACTTCACTGGAGCCTTGGTTCTGAACACAAAACATTCGCACTTGGCACTGCACATGCCCTCAGAGCACACAAGGCCAATCACCTACCAAAACATGAAAGGGGTCTCAAGTGGAAAAAGTTTAAGAAGCCCTGTTCTACAACATACCTGATAAGAGGTCATCTTCTTGAAGTTTTTTCTCGAAGAACTCCAGTGAGGGGGAAAGAAATGCCTCCTAACACAGCCTATTCCTACTTTTGGATGATTCTAATTATTAGAAAGTTTATTTCCTGCTTCAAGTTTTATTGTTGTTCAGTCAATTTTCAGTTGTGTCCAATTCTTCATGACCCCATTTGGGGTTTTCTTGGCAAAGACACTGGAGTGGTTTGCCGTTTCCTTCTCTAGCTCATTTTACAGATGAGGAAACTGAGGCAAGCAGGGTTAAGTGACTTGCCCAGGGTCACATAGCTACTAAGTGTCTGAGACTGGATTTGAACTGTTTAAGTTGAGTCTTCCTAACTCTAGGCCCAGTGCTCTATCTACTGCACCACTCAGCTGTCCCGCATGCTACAAGTTTAAATTTGTCCATTTGAAGAAAAAAAAGTCAAAAATATCAAGGGAATTAATGAAAAAAATGCAAAGGAAGGTGGCCTAGTTGTACCAGATTTAAAACTATATTGTAAAGTGGCAATCATCAAAACTATTTGGTACTGGCTAAGAAATAGAGTGATAGGTCAGTGGAATAGGTTAAGTACACAAGACATAGTAGTAAATGACTACAGTAATCTACTGTTTGATAAACCCAAAGGTTCTAGCTTCTGGGATAAAAACTCACTATTTGACAAAAACCGCTGAGAAAACTGGAAAAGAGTATGGCAGAAACTAGGAGTAGACCAACAACTCACATTCTATACCCAGATAGGGTCAAAATAGGTACATGATTTAGACATAAAGGCTGATACCATAAGCAAATTAGGAGGGCAAGGAATAGTTTACTTGTCAAATCTATGGAGAGTGGAAGAATTGATGACCAAACAAGAGAGAACATTATGAAATGCAAAATGGATAATTTTGATTACATTAAAAAGCTTTTGCACAAACAAAACCAATGCAACCAAGATTAGAAGGAAAGCAAAAAGCTGGGAAACAATTTTTACAGCCAGTGTTTCTGATAAAAGCCTCATTTCTCAACTATATAGAGAACTGAATCAAATTTATAAGAATACAAGTCATTCCCCAATTGATAAATGATGAAAGGATATGAACAAGCAGTTTTCAGATAAAGAAATCAAAGGGGAAAAAATGCTGCAAATCACTATTGATTAGAGAAATGCAAATTAAAACAACTCTGAGGTACCACATCATACCTATTAGATTGGCTAATATGACAGAAAAGGAAAATGACAAATGTTGGAGAAGATGTAGGAAAATTGGAACAGTAATGCATTGTTGGTGGAATTGTGAACTGATCCAACCATTCTGGAGAATAATTTGGAACTATGCCCAAAGGGTTATAAAACTGTGCATACCTTTTGATCCAGCAATGACACTACTAGGTCTATATCCCAAAGAGATCATGAAAATGGGAAAAGGACCCACATCTACAAAAATATTTATAGTAGCTCTTTTTGTGGAGGCCAAGAATTGGAGATTGTGGGGATTCCCATCAATTGGGGAATGGTTGAACAAGTTGTGGTATGTGAATGTAATGGAATACTATTGTTCTATGAGAAATGATGAACAGATAGATTTCAGAAAAACCTGGAAAGACTTCCATGAACTGATGCTGATTGAAGTGAGCAGAACCAGAAGAACATCATACACAGTAAGAGCAACATTGTGAGACGATCTACTATGATAGACTTAGCTCTTCTCAGCAATACAATGATCCAAGACAAATCCAAAAGACTCATGATGGAAAATGCTATCCATATCCAGAGAAAGAACTATGGAGTCTGAATGCAGATCAAAGCATACTATTTTCACTTTTTGTTTGTTTCTTTGTTTTTTCTTTCTCATGATTTTTCGCTTTTGTTCTGATTCTTCTTTCACAACATGACTAATGTGGAAATGTGTTTAACATGATTGTACATGTATAACCTATATCAGATTGCTTGCTCTCTTGGGGAGGAGGGAGGGAAAAGAAGGAGGGAGAAAAATTTGGAACTCAAAATCTTACAAAAATGAATGTTGAAAACTATCTTTACATGTAACCGGAAAAAAAATAAAATACTATTAAGTGTAAAAAAAAATAAACTTGTCCATTTGCAACTTCTATCCATTGCTCCTTTCTGCCCATGGTGCCAAATAAGTGTTTTCCTCTTCAATATGATTTCCTCTTCAATGGTATCACTTCAAAAAAGTAAAGACCTTACTAGCTGTATGACCCTGGGCATTTAACCCCAAATGCCTCACAAAAAAACAAACAAACAAACAAACAAAAACCTTAAAGACCAGGGGAGTTGTACTCAAAAATATATTAATTTTGTCCATTGCTTCATTCTCTGACCCTACTCCCATTTCCAAGGACTCCCATACCCCAGAGGGGTATGCCCCATAATTTGGAAAACTCTGAACTAGATAAATTCTAAGGGCCCTTTCAGCTCTAAATTCTATGAAACTATGATACAGTTATTCAACCCTACCACACACACACACACACACACACACACACCACATATACAGCCATGAAGCCAGTCTAGTAGAAAAGAACTAGAAACCCTATGGCTTAGAGGGCTACAGAGAGGTTGAGGAGAATGAGGACTGAGAAAAAGCCATTGGATTTGACCATTAAGAGATCACTGGCAGCTTTTGAGAGAGTAGTTTCAGTTGAATGATGAGGTTGGAAGCCAAATTGTAAAAGATTAAGTAGAGAGGGAGAGGAAAGAAAGTGGAGGAACTTATGATAGATGACCTTCTCAAGGAGTTTAGATACAAAGGGCAGAAGAGATTTGGGATAATAGCAGGGATGGAAGGATCAAGTGAGAGGTTTTTGAGAATGTAGGAGACATGGACATGAATGTAGGCAGCAAGAAAGCAGCAAGTGGAAGGGAGAGATTGAAAATAAGTGATAGTGGAGATAACAGAGGGGTCAGTCTGCTGGAGGAGATGGGATGGAATGGGATCATCAGTCTCATGCTCACCCTGGTGATTTTATGTTTCACCTCATGAGGTGAAAGTACTCATGATAGTTACAAGATCTCTATCAGTCTCTGTGTGTCCACTCTTACTAGTTGGTCTAAGAGGTATAGATAATGTGAATATTGTCCATTAGAATAATTTCTAAGCCCTATCCTACAGGTAAAAGGCTACTTCTTTCATGAACTTGCTACACTTCACAGATCCCTAGTGACAGGACCTTGGTATAATGGATTTTTCTTATCATCACCACCTCACATTAGGAGAAGAAATAAGTTACTATACTGGAGGTGTCCTCATCTGTGCTGGGACTCTAACGCTCTTGGTGCTACTCTGATTCATCATCATCACTTTGCATTAGGAGGCCCACTGTAAACCTCAAAGATGTGGCATCAATTGAGTGAAGTGAGCAGAACCAGAACATTGTGAACAGTAACAGTAGTATTGTGTGATGATCAACTATGATTGACTTAGCTATTCTCAGTGATACAACGATTCAAGAAAATTCCAAAAAACTCGTGATGGAAAATGCTATCCCCATCCAGAGAAAGAACTGATAGAGTCTGAATGCAGATTGAAGCATGCTATCTTCACTTTTTTATTGTTTTTTTTCCTTTTGTTCAGTTTCATCTTTCACAGCATGACTAATATGGAAATATGCTTTACATGATTGCACATGTATAACCTATATCAGATTGCTTGCCATCTTAGGGAGAGAAAGGGGAAGAAGAAGGGAGAAAATTTGGAACTCAAAATCTTCAAAAAACGAATGTTGAAAATTGTCTTTACAGGTAACCAGAAGAAAATAAAATACTGTTAAATTAAAAAATAAAAAGACTGTGAGCCTTTGAGACTTGGTCTTTCTAGAAGAGGAAAAAAGGTTTAGAATTTCTGGTTTTTGGGTTCCTCCACATTTTTTGCTTTGTTTTTGTTTTTGTCTTGCCTGTTTGTTTTTGTTTTTTTCCTTTTTTCCCTTAATACTGTTCATATTAAGAGGACTCTCTAGTAAAAGACTTAAGACTTGGTCTTTCTGAAAAGGGAGAAGAAAGGCCTAGAATTTCTGGGTTTTGTTCTCCATGGTTTTTTGTTTTTGTTTTTTCTTTTCCCTTATTCACCCTGCCTTAGTACTACCTCTGACAAGAGGACTATACCATCATGTAAATGATGGAAGTTCCTGTGGAACATTCTAAAGACCTTGCCACCCAGGGGTATGTGATAGAACCTATGTTTTCCAGATGCAGCTTCCTGGTCTGGGGACATAAAAGGTCTCAGCCACATGCAGTGAGGGCTTCTTAAACTTAGACTTAGACTGAGACCACACAAGTTACCATATTGTGATGACCTACTGACCAGATGCATTTCCAAATGGAGATGAGGGAGGCCACATTCAGAGAAGTTAAGTGCTACTATATCCTTATTGCATATTCTTGCTGTTATTGACAGCAATTCTTGCTGTTTATTTTGTTATTGACAAAATAAATCTCCTTTATTAAATGTTAAATGACTTGTAAGTACCTCATATCAGCCCAACATCATCATGCATTTCCCATCAACTACTCCACTTGGTTTTAATTCCATGAACATCAAGCCTTCCCCAGGAAGAGCTCATCACCTGAAATCTTATCATCATGGAGACTGATTCACCTTTAATAGTCAGCATCCTCAGTTGTCTCTCTCCCTCTGATTAGAGGATAGAGCAATAAACTCCTCCCTAAACTTCACTTTACAGAGGGCTCAGAATTTTCTAGCTAATTTAATTTTCCATCAGTTGCTCTACTTGGTTTGGACTCCACACACATGTACCCCCTGGCAGGTATCTACCTGGAAGACCTCCATCACCCTCCCTTTCAGCTTCCTTTTGTGTATTATTTCCATTGTAAGCTCTTTGAGAGCTGGGGTTGTCTTTCTTTTTCTTATTGGTATCCCCAGTGCTTACTTAGCACAGTGCCTGGCACATAGTAGGTGCTTAATAAATGTTTATTGACTATTGACATCAAACGTGAACTAAGACGGTACTGGTATTACAACTGCACTGCCAACATCCAGGTCACAGCCACAGCCACAGAAAAAAACTGACATCACATCGGGTATTTGCAATAGAAAAAGAGTTCAAGCAGATGATCAGATGTTATAACATCACATGGACTGTGAACATTCTATCAGGTTCCCTGAATGAATGTGATCATTCAAAACACATCTCTGCTTTGGAGGGCTTAGGTTCAATTACACCAGGCTGCCTCTGCCCTTGATATCCCCTAGAGCCTATCTTTTTCTGGAATCTTCCATATTTTGAAATTTCAAAAAGCCAGACTCTTGCCAGCCAATCTCCAGGGTCTCCCTTCCTCCGATATCAGAGACGGGAAATCGATCAGATCCACCTAGCTGCCTCATAGGGATACTTACACAAATACTTGAAGATCAATAGAACTCCATCTGGTATTTCTATTTCCATTCAAATTCATTCTGGCCTTCTTTAGATTCTAGAGACAGGGAGCACAAATTCCAGGGGCCTTGACACACATACATGTTTCCTTCAAATAGTGGGGAAAGAAACCCTCCTTCCTATCCCTGTCAAAGAAACTGGAAGAAGAGATGAGACTGAGTTTGGTAGCTCCTAGGGAAAAGGGCTATGTGACAAGAGGAGGCATAAACTTTCTCAAGTGGAGCCTGGGCTGTCTCAGGGGCTGGTCTTGGGGTTCTCAGTATATTACCCTCACTTACCATCAACAGAGAGAAAGAAGCTTTGATCATAGAGTTCTGCTGTAGAATATTGGATTCGAGCTCTATAGCACCCGTGATCCTCAAAGGTGAGATTCCCAATACTCAAGGATGCCGTATTGGATGTCACATGAACTCTCTGCTCATATCTGTTCTCAGGATTCTCCCATGTTAGAGACTCATCCTCAGGCTTGAAATGGAACAGAATGTGATGACTTTTATTAGATTCAAAACTCCATGTGATCATTTTGATCTCTTCTCCTGAGCTTATATTCAAGTGAAATAGGATGGAACCTCCCTTGATCCCATGCAGAGAAGTCTGAATTCCAGAACTCTGAGCTCCAGAGGTCCAAGCACCTGGGAGGACAGGAAATAGAGAACAGGGATCAACACTATTTACTTACCTAGAGCAGATCACAGCATCTCAGACTCCCTCAGTCAGAAGGACTGGTCATCTAGTTCATCCCTCTGTTTTAGGACAGCACTGTCCTAAACAAGCCCCACTTTAGGAAAAGGGTGCAGAAGGAGAAGCTCTCCTCGCCAAGGGGCAGTACAGGCCAACACTAGAACCAGACAGAGAATTCACCTACAGCCAGCAACTGTCATAAAACATGTGCCCCCACCATGTGGTGCAGAGGAACAAAACTGGACCAGGAGCCAGAAGACCTAGATTTGAGGACCAGCTTCACCACTTAGAGGAGACCTTGGGCAAATCACTGAACCTCTTTTGGCCTCTATTTCTTCATCTATCAATGGGGGCAATAATCCTCCCACAAGTATCTTTGCCAGGTTATTTTAAGAATCAAATGAGAGCATATATGTAAAGTGTTTTATTAATACACATACATGTACTATTATTATCCAGAAGGTTTTTGTATTCTGCTGTTAGTAGAAATAGGTAGGAGTTCATATGCAAATATGCTCTTCAGGGATTTGAGAAACCTTATTCAATTTCCACCCATCCCATCGCCAGCCTTCTCTCATTCATTCATTTGTCCTGTATTTACCAAGTGCATATGACCTGAGAGGTAATCACCTCCAACCCCCTCCTTTTACAAGTGAGAAAACTGAGGCCCAGAATGGTTAAGGGATTGTCCTAAGGTCACACAGGATATATGTGGCAGAGTTGAGATGAGAATTTCATTTCTCTGGTTCCAGTGTTAGATAAGTTTAAATACACACTCAAAAAACAAGCTGTATGTAATAAAGACTTACTGCTTCATATGCAATTCTTTTTCTGTACTCTTTGTATATGAAAGTGCTCATATCTGTTGATTTTGTCAAGCCCATAATTTTTCAAAAGAAACTAAAAAAATAAGGACATCAGTGTCCCTGCAGCATTGGAGGTATGAGCTGCCCCTTCATATGTTTGCCTCTCAGCACATTCCCTATGTGTCCATCCTCCCTGAAGATGATATGTACACTTATGGGAGAGTATACCCCTGGCTTAAATGTAGAAATGTTTTATTGCTACTCTTCTTTCTCTGCTATTTCATTAATGTCTTTGTTCTGAAATAATTGTGTCCTCCCTGGTCATCTCATGCCGTGGCACCTAACTCTACTCTCTGCCTCTATTTTGGACCCAGATCAAACACTCCAGCCCCCTCTCTGGGTCCAGGTTTCCTTACTGGTAAGAGGTTTCCATATTAAGATCATCCCAGACCCAACACACTGCTGACTCGCCATCTTCATGCCATGCCACTCATGCTCCACCCTAGTGAGTCTTCTACGTAGGCCCTGAAATGCCAGCTCTCACCCAGCATTTCTGATTAACATCAGAGCATATTGAGCCCTATACGTATCGAGTAAACTGACCCCTCTTCCTTCCCCCCACCCTATCTTTTCCTCCTTTATCTCAACATCACCAACAATCAACTGCCCCATGGCTCCACTACCATCCCTGTGACTTCAAGACTATCACTGCTCTATCTATGTCGCCTTTCACTATTAGAATGTGAACTCCTTGCAGGCAGGAACTATCTCTCTTTCTGCATTTGTATCCCTGGCACTTAGTACAGTGTCTAGTAAGCTAAGTGCTTAATAAGTGCTTTTCATTCATTCTTTTCTTCTGGATGACTAGGAAAAAAACACATCAATAAGGACTCTTGTGAGCTATGATTCTGAGTAAATGCAGATGCACAAAGTATTTTGTACTTGTTCAGTTGCTGTTCAAAAAACCTCATTAGCCATCCCTTTAATACTTTCTAGGATTTCTCCAACAACTAAAGCTAATTTCACTGGCCTATGATTTACAAACTCTACTCTTTTCCCTCTTTTAAAACTGGAATATCTGTACTTCACCAGTCCTGTGACACCTCTCCAGTTCTTCACCATCTTTCTCCATTTTTTTTTTTACTGCCATTGTCCTCCAGAGATCACTAATGGTAGCTCACTAATTACATTCATCCAGTAATTTAATAACCCTGGTATATACTGAATTTAGAACCTGTGTCTTAAATTTGTAAAAGGAAGAAGCTGCATATTTGTGATGTCTCCAATTCTCTGTCAAGCATATTTGTTCCTTTTCTCCCCCCACTTCAATGATCATTCTCGTTGGAACAGAAAACCAAAGAAAAATAATAGAACCTTCTTTCCATTGTCTAGTATCAGTATTCTATCCCTAAACATGACTAGGATGGGACACTTGGGACTTTGTCCTAGAGCAGGCAATCAATCACAAATGAGGGGACCTGCCTCTAGGAAGGAAACCTAAAAGGACACTAACAAGTGATTGTCTTAATCTAAGGAAGGAGATAGAGCAGGGCCTGATGTTGGAGCAAGGATGGAGCTATGACCTGGTAGGGCTGGTGACAGAATGATGAGAGTGGAGGTGAGTGAAGGTTTCCCACTGGAAAGCAGTTGATCATCTCCTTGAGAAGAAGACAAGACTGGCAGGACCTAAATTTGCCCCAGATAGGAAGGGATAAGGGTAGCTAGGTGGCACAGTGGATAGAGAGCTAGGCCTGGAGTCAGGAAGACCTGAGTTCAAATCCACCCTCAGATACTTACTAGCTGTGTGACCCTGGGCAAGTCACTGAACCCAGTTTGCCTCAGCCTTCTCATCTGTCAAATGAGCTGGAGAAGGAAATGGCAAACCACTCTAGTACCTATGCCAAGAAAACCCCAAATGAAGAGTTGGATTTGACTGAAAACAGAAAACAAAAGAGTGGAAAGAAGGCCCAGATGGTGAAGTCAATCACTTCATCATATCAATTTGTCCCCTCTGAGCCAGCCAAGATGGTGGAAGCCCAGCCACCTCAAAGCATATATCAAGGCCTAGACTAGATGAAGCCTAAAGTCTAGTCCAACTCTGACATAATATTTTGAGGGGTCAAAGGGTGGGGCATGAGAATTGGCTTCAAGATCTCTTTCAGCCCCTTTTCTAAAAGCATCTTTTGGGATAGCTAGGTGGCACAGTGGATAGAGCACCAGCCCTGGATTCAGGAAGACCTGAGTTCAAGTCTGATCTCAGACACATAACACTTACTAACCTAGCTGTGTGACCCTGGGCAAGTCACTTAACCCCATTGACTAACCAAAAAAAAAATTAATAATAATTATAATAAAAGCATCTTTCTAGGTTACCACTCTATCCCCATCCCCCAAATCAGGCTTTTTTGGATGCCAAGTGTGAAGAAACAAGTGACCTTAGCACCTAGTTATCAAGAATAATTACCTAAAATAGTAAACTACTACATGGGCCAGTGGGGATGGGGTGGGAAAGGGCAGACTGGAAATTCTTTGTGGCAGCATCCTCATGGTATCCTGAAGACATTGTCTTTCCCCAAGGGATGTTGAATACCCTTCCCAATCCCTCTGCCAAACTCAAGATACCTTTCCAGGTATGGTTGGTCCAGGTATTTAGTTCCATATTCTCTGGTTCTATCCACCCCAAGCAGCAGAATTTTCTTACTTTGATCTTCTCCTACCATATGAAAAAATAAACAAACAAACAAACAATGTTTTGCATTGTATTCAGCATTCATGGTCCAGGCTTGGCTCATTATCATGTTTAAACATTTCTAATTTTATTCTTATAGGACCATGGCATTGTTCTTTTCTGACAGCTCCCCTTTCCTTCCTTACTGGAAATGTTTCTGTTTTTATGTTCTACGAATCCTGGCAAATCTTGAACTGGCTGCCTTATAAGGAGCCTAAGTAACTAAAGGCCCAATGAGTCTTATTTCTTCCCAACTTGGGAAGAGAAGAAACAATCTCAGGAGCCAGACTGAAATAGGGAATTTTCCGCTAGAAAGTTAGGGTTTTCTTGGGGATGGTGGGGGGAGGAGGGTGAAAGCCAGGGAGGTGTTGTTCAAGAGAGAGAGGAGCTCTTGAGAGCTTTCTCCCTTCCCAGGGAAGAAATCAAACAACCTGAATTTTTAGTAACTTACATCCCCTCACAAAAGCAGTTAGTACATATCTTGTCAGAAGGACAGTGACAATATAATGAATTTTATTGCTGAGAGTTTCCCATCTTTCTCAGACTGAATGCCCCTGGAGAATTTAAGGGCCTAGGATCCTACTTCTCCTTCTTCTGAATTCTTTGAAATCCTTTCTCCCTTAATATAAGGTACATGTGAGACTATGCCTGACCTTCTTATCTTTATCAGGAATTCTACATAGAATAGCCTTCTTTCCCCCCAAGGTTTCCATCATTTTGACTTCAGCAACTAGCTCCTTGTTTTTGGTCAGAATCAGGACTATAAGAGCAGTTCCTCTGTCATTTCTGTCATTTTGAAGACTGAAATGATCACTAAGGAAAGGCAAGAATTTATAAGTCCCTCTGAATTTGAGAAGACTCCAGAAGATGTCTAGAGAGCTAAAGTCACCAGTTAAATTGACTGGGGTTGGCTTCATGGAGAAGGGGGCATATAAGCTGTTTCATCTCTGAGCTACATCATCTCTTTCTTTTTCACTTCCATCACAGGTCGTATTTTCAAAACTTCTATTCTCCCTGGGTTATAGAAATACCCCTAACAGCCAATGGGAAATTTCTTTTCAGCTTTTCCAAGTCCTTAGAGCTGTTCTAAAGTTCCGCTCTGGTTCAGGCCCTCATCACCTCTTGCCTGGACTGTTATAATAACCTCCGAATTGCTCTTCCTGTTTTAAGCCTCTCCCCAATCCGTTTTCCACATAGCTGCCAAAGTAATTTTCTTAAAACGTCTCCTCTCCCCCTACTCAATAAACTTGAGTGGCTTTCTATTACATCTAGGATCAAATATTAACTACAAGAGAGTCCCAAGCCTGGGTCACCATTTCATAAGGACACCCAACCATGCTCACTTCACTTCCAAATCAACTCTTTCTGTGGATTTCTTTACCTCCTCAACAGTAGCCTTCCCCTTGGTTTTTAACTCCTTTTTATGTTGTCTTTCTTCACCCCCCCAACTCCAACCCCCATTAGAATGTAAGCTCCTTGAGGGTAGAGACTGTCTTGTTCACTTGTATTTGTAGTCCCCACACTTAGCATGTTGTATGACTCAAAGAACCATGATTGCCGGGAAATAACTTTGTTTATTGTAGCTGGTATGACTCCACATAGGGCCTTCTGTATTTACAGATATATTCGTCAAGTATTTCTGAGCAGCTGTTCCATGTATAGTACCTGGCATAAATACACTCCTTAATAAATGCCTGATCCATCTATACACTCCCAACCCTAGGCCTCCTTTTCCCTTAAGCTAGAAAGGTCTGAGGGGATTCATTCTGAGAAGTTGTCCCTAGGCTTCACCAGACTCATAAAAGGGTCCACCATGGGGAATGAAAGGATTAAGAACCCATGCTCTTGTACATGGAACAGCTGCTCAGAAGTATTTGGCAGATATATCTGTAAATACAGAAGGCTCTATGTGGAGCCATATCAGCTACAGTAAACAAAGTCATTTCCTGGTAATCATGGTTCTTTGAGTACATATAACATATGCTGCTAGGCAATATAATTCTGGATATCTCTTCCCTTGACTGCTTCACACCCCTTGACTCTTTCTCCTTGGCCCACACCTGGCTATTTTTTTTTTCTTGATAATTTATTTTTAAATTTAAATTTTTAAATTTCCATAAGATTTTGAGTTTTAAATTTTCTCCCTCTCCCCCTAAGATGGCATGCAAACTAATACAGGCTCTACTTATGCATTCGTATTAAGTATATTTTCCATTTAGTCATGTTGTAAAGAACAATTAGAACTAATGGGAGGAACCCCGAGAATGAAGCAATAAAACAAAACAACAAAGGAAAAAGAGAGCAAATAGTATGCTTCCATCTGCATTCAGGCTCCATAATACTTTTTCCATATCACTTGGCCTGTGATCACATCCTCACTGACCATATCTTAGCCCTAGCTCCTCCAGAAAATATTCTCAGATTTCTGGAAAGGACATTATTCAATTTAAGTTCTGATGTCTCTAAGAGAAACCACCTCAATATGTTCCTCCCCTCTCCAAATATTTACTCCTGCTCTGAGTACAATAAATAAAAAACACTTTTTCAACCTATTCACATGCAATACATTTTCCCAACATCTTCATTTTGTTTCCCTATCAGCTCTTTTTAATGTTTTTTTATTCTGTATTTAAAATACACCAAAAAAAGAGCATTTCTGTTCATACAGCAGAACACAAAAAGAGGATTCTATATGAAATTTCACACTCCTTGCTTTTTAATGAAAAGTATATAATACATTCTACACACTGCATTCAAAACTGTCCTACTTGTCTATGCCTCTTCTGAATTTCCTTCTGTTCTCTTCCAGCCTCTTTTTTGGCATCACTGTTGCAGCAATAGCACCCCATGCCCCCCACTTCTTACCAATTAACTGAGCAAAAAGAAGGAAGAAAACCTCTTGCAACAAATAATCAGAGTCAAGCAAAACAAATCCACGTAGTGGACATGTCCAGAAATGTATATCTGCAATAATATTCCATTGCATTTATGTACAACAATTTGTTCAGGCATTCCCCAATGAGGGCTGGAGTTGAGGGTTAGGGGTAGGAGAGATAAGGACAAGCAGAACAGCTTTAAAGATAGCAAAAGTGGAAAGGACCAAAGAAAAAGAACATGCTACGTGGGGATGAAATGAGACAAATAGATTTCCCTTCCTGATAATATTTGACACAAGCTACTTTTGAAACAGGTGAGGGTTCTATAAGCTGAGTCTGGCTGGGCTGCTGGGCAAGAAGCCAAGCTGGGAATCAACACCATCTCTTTGGTCCCTTCCACTTTGTGAAAATAAGGCAAGTTCAGGTACCATTTGGAAGACACTGAGAAGAAAATGATATGCTTTTCAAACTAATAGGAGTGAAGGGAAATTAAAATACACAGCAGGACAGGCAAATCAAAACGACAAATGGTGCAGAGTGGGGTCACAGTCTGAGTCTGGTCTGTGTTTGCCTATGTCTCACATTCCATTAATGTTGAATAAGCCAAAAAAAAAAATTGCTTAGACTATGCATATTTGTTACAAGAGTTCTGGCTTCCTTTTTTTTTTTCCAGTGGGGATGGGAGGTGGGAGGGATAAGGTCAAACAGAACACCCTAAGCCAGGGGCAGGGAACCCGAGGCCTCAAGGCCACATGTGGCCCTCTACGTCCTCAAGTACGGCCCTTTGACTGAATCCAAACTTCACAGAACAAATTCCCTTAATAAAAGGATTTGCTCTGTGAAGTTTAGATTCAGTCAAAAGGCCAAACCCGAGGACCTAGAAGGCCCCATGTGGCCTCAAGGCTGCAGGTTCCCCACCCCTGCCCTAAGCTTTCCCAAATTCCTTTCCAAACAACTTTAAAATAATGCCTCAAAATTAATTCTGGAGCAGCAGAACCAACAAAAGGACCAGGCGAAATAATTTTCCAGCCCATGACAACTTAGAGGGTGAGCAGGAAAGGTTTGTCTCACTGGGGTGAGAGTGGAATCAGTCCAGCACAGGCCACTGAATTTAACATGCTGAATTTATTATAAGCTCAAAGAAAAGAAAAAAAAAGCAAGCACTACAGAAAGGTGATTTGCACTTTCATGTACAATCTTCTGTTCTACAGATGTAGATGGAATTTCTCACTTTGGTATTTAAGTTCAGAATTTAAAAGGAAAGGAAAATTGATCAGAGCCCTACACAGTGGATGAACAGTCATCCAGGAAACAGAACCAGAAATGGAGGTTAGTACTTGTAATAGAACTGAGAAAAGAAAAACAGCAACCCCAAGAGCTGACCCTGCTCCACCCTCCCCCAGCTTCCCTCATCTTCCTCCTCCCCTAGCCCCCATTCCTCCACCCAACACCCCCCCCCCATGCAGACACTGATCTCCTGAAATTTAAAGTGTATTTGGAAACCATGCTAGGTAGAAGTGGCTACAGTGGGTCAAAGCAGCTAATCTGAGTTTTTCCAAAATTCCTGAGAGCAAACATCTGTATCAGCTAGAGATGGTGCCAGTCTAGGAGAAGCTACAGGTGTGCAGCTTTTAGGGAGGAGAGGGAGGTTACAAAGATTTCGAATGCTTGCCTTGCTCCGTGATTGTTGTTCAGTCATATCTGACTCTTCATGACTCCGTTTGGAGTTTTCTTGGCAAGGATATTAGAGGATATTTCCTTCTCCAGCTCAATTTACGGATGAGGAATTGAGGCAAACAGGGATAAATGACTTGCCCAGCATCACAAAGCTAGCAAGTGTCTGAAGCTGTATTTGAACTCAGGAAGATGAGTCTTCCTGAAGGAAAACTGGTTAGATTATGCCTATTTGTTACAAGGGTTAGGGTTTTGTTTTTGTTATTTGGATTTGCTATTTGACCCTAAAGGTGATAGGGAGCTGCTGAAGATTATTGAGTTGGGGAAGAGGGAGCCAGTTACATGGTTAGACATAGACTTTAGGAAAATTACTTTGACAAAGGAGTGGAGAATGGACTGGAATGGAGAGAAACTTGGGGCAGGCAGATCAACCAGCAGGCTGTTGCAATAACCCAGGCAGGAGGTGATGAGATACTGCACCACTGTTGTGGCAGTATCAGAGAAGAAAAGAGGGCATATACAGCAGATGTTATGAAGGGAAAATCAACAAGCCTTAGCAACATATGGGATATGGGGAGTGAGAGAGAGTGGGGAGTCAAGAATGACAACTAGTTTTCAAGCCTGGACGACTTTGAGAGGATGGTGGTACCTCCAACGATAATAAGGAAGTTAGGAAGAAGAGAGGGTTTTGGGGGGGGAAGCGTTAGTTCAGTTTTGGACATGTTGAACTTAAGTTGTCTATGGCTTTTGCAGCCAGAGCAATCTTGATCATAGCTTATGGACAAACAGGTATTGTACAGGTACCCAGTTTTGTCACCAAATTCAGCTTTATTATACAAGTATGAAGGATGATTCTTAAAGTTATCCCATGAATCAAGTCAAAACTCCATTCATTTGAACCTAGCTCTGTGGCTCTGTGTATGGCAGATCAGGAGCGCCTGGACTCTGGGACCCAGTTCCCTCTTCAGAGCTGCTTAAAGGGAGGGTCTCTTCTGCCCTCTTACCTTTTTTCCATGCTCCATACAAAACTCTGCCCAGAGAGGACTCTCAGGAGGAAACTGTTAACCTCCTTAGAGGTGGCTGACTATATCATAGCTCACATGATAATAACAATCACATTTATGTTTTATTTTATATTTTACAAAGAGTTTTCCTTACAACAACTCCCTGTGGTAGGCAGGAATATGCATTGTTATCTCCGTTTTACAGCTGTCAGACAGCTAGTAAATTGTAGAGCCATGAACTTTTACCCAGGTTTCCTGCATTCCAGTCTGCTTAACCAAAGATACCTGGAATATTTTTTTTAAGCACCAGAAAACAGCAGCCCAGGTTGAAATGGAACCAAGTGAGGTCCTGGGAAGAAGATAGAATACCCAGGACAAGCAAATGTGTCTATCCTTGGATTCAAAAAATAAACTTCACAAGCATAAGGTGGAAAAGGTATGGTTAGATAGTAATTTGTCTGAAAAAGATCTGTAGGTTTTAGGTGTCTACGAGATCCACATGAGTGAACATGAGTGAATCTCATTGGCAGGCAAAGAGAAAAAAAATGTCCATAACAGGAAAGGTGATAGTCCTGCTTTACCCTGCTTTGGTTAGAACATATGTGGGGTAGTGTTCAGCTTTGGGTGCCACATTTTAGGAAGGATACTGCATGTTAAAGAGGTTTTTAGGTCAACCAGAAATAATAAGAAATAAATTTTTCCAGTCTAGAGTTCTTTCCAAACTTATCTGAAGGAAGAAAAGTTAATTAAAACTTAACCAAATTTCAGAGTAAATAGTGCCCTGCACTAAAGACTCTTTTTACTTGTTTCTTAGGCTTAACATCTTTCTCTTAGGAGAGTGTATGAAAAAGTCAAGAATGAAAGCTAAGATCCCAGAAAACAATCAAGAGTATAACATTACTTAGAGGAAGAAATATCAGGGGCAACTAGGTAGCACAGTGAATAGAGCACCAGACCTGGAGTCAGGAGGGCCTGAGTTCAAAATCAGCCTCTGACACTTGTACTTGCTAGCTGTGTGACCCTGGGCAAGTCACTTAACCCTGATTGCCTTGCCAAAAAAAAAAAAAAATCTCATTTCTAGTTAAGATTATTCCTTTCCCCCATCCACCAAAGGGATTGCAGGGGTGGGGAACCTGCAGCCCCAGGGCCACATGTGGCCCTCTAGGTCCTCAAACAGTCCTTGGACTGAATCCAAACTTCACAGAATAAATTCTCTTAATAAAAGGATTTGTTCGGTAACACTGGGACTCAGACAAAAGGCTGCACCCCAGGACCTAGAAGGCTACATGTGGCCTCAAGGCCCCAGGTTCCCTACCCCTAGATTAGAGTATTGACCCACCCAAGGACAGCAGCCAGCTTCCCCATTGAAAGAGGAAGAAGTGCCCTTTGATTCCTTCAGTAATCATCATGGGGAGGGGCAGCCAGGTGGCACAATGTATAGAGCACTGGCCCTGGAGTCAGGAAGACCTGAGCCCAAATCCAACCTCAAACCAGACACTTGATACTTACTAGTTGTGTGACCCTGGGCAAGTCACTTAACTTCAATTGCCTAAAAAAAAAAAGTACAAAAAATCATCATAGGGGATGGGGAGAGCGGAAGAAAGGGATTCTGTGAGGGAGGAGTCAAAAAGGGATAAGTGGGTTTAGGAAGATGATGAAAAAAATTATGTTGAATTATTAGATAAAGTAGAATGTTAACTGTAAACTGTGCAACATTTTTATTTTATTGTGAAATTTGCCTTAGGATGCCCATGTTAAAAATTTTTTACAAGATGTCTATGTTACTTCAAAATGACTTATGTTAGAGACGTGACTAAGGGCATGAGGAGGCTAGACTTTGCTTGTTTGGACATCTCTCCCTAAAGCAGGAAAATACTAGAATGTAGATCAAAGATTCTTAAACTTCATGAGTCATAGGCCACAGCAGTCTGGCAAAGCCTCTGGAGCCTTTCTCAGGATAATGTTTTTAAATATATAAAATAAAATACAAAAAATTACAAAAGAAAACAATTTATATGGAAATAAAAATGTATTTTTTTTCTATTCAAGTTCATGGACTCCTGAAAATCTATTCACACACCTCTTGGAGGTCTAAAAATCCCCGATTTAAAGTAATGTTAAATTCATAAAAATTACTTCTAGCAGACTTGTTCCTAGAACACAGAGTATTAATTTTTATTTTTTTTTTGAACACTGGTGAGCATCTAGAGGACCGAAACCAGGATGACAAGGTCCTGAAACTATATTTCATGAGGAGGAGTTGAAAAAACATGGTCACATTTATCCTAGAGAACATAATAGCTATTTGAAGGGTTGTCAAAGAGAAGAGAGCAATGAGAACCAATAAGGAACATGGCAGAGAGGACAATAAAGGTTTAACAGTAAAGACAAACAGCGAGGAAGGGACGTATATGAAAGGCCTTAGTGACTAAATCCCAGAGCAACATTACTCACGAACTACAAATTTAAGGTCCTTGAGGGATAGGATTATTTTATCTTTTTTTTTTTTTTTTTTTGGCTAGGCAATGGGGTTAAGTGACTTGCCCAGGGTCACACAGCTAGTAAGTGTTATGTGTCTGAGGCTGGATTTGAACTCAGGTCCTCCTGAATACAGGGCCAGTGCTCTATCCACTGCACCACCTAGCTGCCCCTTGGATTATTTTATCTTTATATCCTCAGAACCTAACATAGTATTTTGCACATCTTAATAAATATTTGTGGAATTGAATTGAAACAAAAAATATTCTCATTTCCTCTTTTCATTTCAGCCGATGAAGAAACTGAGGCAAACAGGGTGAAGTGACTTGCCTAAGGTCATGCAGCTAAGTAAGTGTCTGAGGTCAAATTTGAATTCGTGCCTGGCACTCTATCCATTGCGCCACCCAGCTGCCTTCATTTCCTCTTACTAGGTCCCCAAATAAAATTATAGGCAGATAGGTGGTATAGTGGATAGAATGCTAGGCCTGAAGTCTGGAAGACCAGAGTTCAAATGCAGTCTCATTCACTTACTGGCTGAGTGACCCTGAGCAAATCATTTAACCTCTGTTTGCCTCAGTTTCCTCAACTGTAAAATGGGGGTTATAATAGCGCTTACCTGGCAAGATAGTTGTAAGGATCAAATGAGATAATATTTGTAAAGAACCAGGCACATTGTAGGTGTTGTATAAATTCTTATTCCCTTCCCTCTCTCCCCTTCCCCCTCAACACATCCACCAATCAACCATTTTTACATATTCTGTATCTCCTCTTCATTACTGTGCAACATCCCATCCACCATAAGCAACATCCCTCTCCATCCTTTAATCTTCTTGACCTGCCCTCCCCACCCCCACCCCCCACAAAATCATTTTGTCACAGAATCACAGAGTGCAGGAATCAGAAGGGACCTCGTCCGCCATCTGGTACAAGACAGACCCAGAAGAAGTGTCCACTGCAATATACCCAACAGAGGTGGAAAAATTCAAACATCTCCCAAGGCAGCCCATTTCACTTTTTAAAAGTTCTAACTGTTAAGAAGTTTTTCCTGACATCAAGTCTAAATTTACTTCTACCCATTACTGCTGATTTCATTCTCTTGGGCCAAACAGAATGAATCTAATTGCTCCTCCAGATGAAAACTCCTCAAATACTTAAAGAGAGTTGTTGTATTCCCACCCCACCCCCACCTTCTCTTCTCTTCTCTACTCTAAACATACCCAGTTTCCTCAATCAAGCCTCATACAATGTGGTTGGTGTAAGGGATTATCACCACCCTGGCTGCCCTCCAACTCATCAATCTCCTTCCTAAGATGTAGTACTCAGAACAAAGTGTAATATTTCAGATGGAAAACTCTCACTTCCTTAATTTTGAACACTACAAATCTCTTAACAAAGCCTGAGATCACATTTTTTTAAGCTACCATATCACACTGTTGACTCATATTGACAATGCAGTCCACTAAAATCCCCAGGTGTTTTCATATGCTGTCTAGGCAGGACCCTGCTAACTTGTACTTGTAAAGTTACGTCCTCAGAGACAAGAAGGCATGGGTTCAAGTCCCTTACACTGGCTGATCGACCTTCTTAGTGTTTGTTTGTACCAGACTCCCAAAGAATCACTGAGAACAGAAAGTACTGATCTGCATTAATGGAAGTAGGTCCTCATTGGGAACTCCCTGGATCAATGAAATCACAAGTGTGCTTAAAAAAAAATTTTTGACCCAATCTTCTAGCCTGTCAGGATCTTTCTGGATTATAATTCTGTTATCCAACCTATTAACTATCCTTACCACTATGTATCTGCCACCGCTAATTGGATAAACATGCCTTCAATCCCTTTACTGAAGTCATTGATTAAAATGTTAAATAGGAAAGGCCCAATTAGTACAACATTTATCCTTCTCCAGACCTGGAAAGAGAGGCACTAAGATTATGGAGAACTGAGAAAAGCTTCTTTCAGAAAGTGGCACTTAAATAAAGATTGAAGGAAGCCAGAGAAACTGGAGGTGAAGATGAGAAGGGAAGCTATTCCAGGTACGCAGTGGGATAGCCAATGAAAATGCCTGGAGTCAGGAGATGGAGGGCCTTGCTCACAGAGGCCAATGTTACTGTATCACAAGGTATGAGGATTGGAGGTGGGGGTGGGAAGTGAGTAACGTGTAAAAAGACTGGAAAGGAAAGAAAGGGGGCAAGTTAGGAAGGGTATTAAAAACCCCAACAGGAGGTTTTACATTTGAACCTTTTCACAGACAGGAGAGCTGAGACTCCAGAACATGAGAAGGGTAAGGGTAGGAACAAGTCTGATACAGATGAGGGCAGTTCAGAAAAAAATATTTCTAGAAAAATCATTGGTGATATATTGGGGATGGGGTGAGGCATTCACCTTCTAAAATAATACACTGCAAGCAGAGTCAGCTGCTATAAATTTCAACTTTAAAGGTGGAATATGGGGACCTTTTGAGCCGAGACAGAAGCTTTAGGAGAGATAATAGCTATTTCTGTGTTAAATATAATTTGGTGGATCTGAGATGTGCAGGAAAGGCTCTGTGACCCAAAGAGAGAGGGTGCATCTTTATGAGGGAAACTAATGTCTTTCAAGCTTAGGGGCTTCACCCCAGGCATGGAAAAACTACTCTGAATCAATGTTCAGACCAGCCTCCTTGAGGGGTTGGTAAGGAAAGAATGGGGTCTCTGGAAGTAACCTAAATAAAGATGCCCCTTTCTCCTTATTTCTATACTCAGTCAAAATCCTAGCAGCACCTACCCCACCCCCACTTCTCAGCCTCAGTTCTATGACCTTCCATTCTGTCACTTTTATTTTTCTCCTGTAATAAATTTCAACTTTCCCCTCCACCCAAAGCAGGCTGTGGGGCCAAGAATTAAGAAAAGCTCCCCTCCCCATTGTCCACCAAGGGCTCTACTCTGCCATAGCTGGCCAAGCATCTCTCAGGCCCAAGAGCTTAGGTTGGAGAGTTCGACGAGACCCCATTGCTACCCTCCTCATGGGCTCAAAGCTAAAGGGCCCATGAAGGGAACACAAGTAAAGACAGCAAGACTTACCCAGGAGACAGACAAGCGCACCCAGGACTCTGGGAAGCTGGAAGCATACAAGCTTATTGGCAAATAGCACTTTCATTGGAGATCTGCACATCTGCACAATGGGCTGAGAAAATTATTTCTTCTTCACAAACGAAAAACGTATGGTTCCTCCCGTCTCTCCCACTCTGCAGCCCTTTGAGGGGTGGGGCTCAAGCAGGCCATAAGCAGAGAGGAGTCTAGGAACTAAGAAGTTAGCACAATCTTCCTACATGTACAAGCCTTTCACTCTTCTAGCCCCTTCATCACACTCCTCAAGGAGAGTAAACTGTAGTGATGGTCCTTGAGAACAGCAGTACAGGACGGACTGTTTTAATCAGAGGTCCCTCACAGTCCTACCCAACCCACTTCTCCTGTTGATGGAAAAGGAAAAATAAAAAGGCGGGGATTCCTAGATTGTAAATGAAGAGAGGAGAGAGAGCTGTTATAAATAACCTTATATATAGTAGTCAGGGAGTGGTGAGTAGGTCTGCAACCACAAATGATTAACGACCTGGGAGGAAGGCAGAGAGAGGGAAGAGAGAGGTAGTATGCACAACACATTTTTAATTTTAATCTATATTAGTAAATTTTCTCCATCATTCTCAAGTATAAAAAATCAACAAAACAATAAATCAAGCCCTGATTCCCAGAGTTTAGGATATCCAAAGTCTTAATGATCACACTGAAAATTTAACTATTCACTATCTCAATTGAAGATGGTTCCAAGGAGCAGCTAGGTGGTACAGTAGATAGAACTCTAGCTTTGGAGTCAGGAGGACCTGAGTTCAAATCTGGCCTCAGACACGTGATACTCACTAGCTGTGTGACCCTGGGCAAGTTACTTAACCCTGACTGCCTAAAAAAGATGGTTTCAGTACACCCTTGCTTGCAGCCCTCAATTTTCTCTCCAGCCTCCCTTGTTTGCTCTGAACCAGGCAGAGAGGTTGAGCAAAGGCAAGGCTTTTTCTTATTTACCTCTGTCAATCAGTCAATAAACATGTATTGAGCATCTACTATATGCCAGGCACTGTGCTAAGCCTGGGGCTACAAAAAGAGGCAAAAAGTAGTTGCTGCCCTCAAGGAATTTATAATCTAATGGAGGAGACGACCACAAAAGGAATATGTACAAACAAGGGACATACAGGATAAATAGGAAGTAAATAAGAGAGGGAAAGCAATAGAAATTAGGAAGGGTTGGGAAAGAGTTGCTAGAAGATATTTTTAGTTGGGACTTCAAGGAAGCCAGGGAGGACTTAAAGGAAAGCAGGAGAGAGAGCATTCCAGGCATGGGAGACAACCACAGAAAATACCCAGAGCCAAGAGATGGAGTGTCTTGTTCATGGAACAGCCAGGAAGCCAGGGTCACAGAATTGAAGAGTATGTGGTGGGGAGTAAGGTGTAAGAAGACTGGAAAGGTATGAGGAGGCTGTTATGAAAGGTTCTGAATGCCAAACAGAGCATTTTGTATTTTCTCCTGAAAGTAATAGGGAGCCTCTGGAGTTTACGAGTAAGGGGCTGGCATGATAGGACCTGTGCTTTAGGAAAATCACTTTAGTAGCTAAATGGGGGGGGGGGAGTGAATTAAAGGAGAGACGAGTCAGACAGATCCACCAGCAGGCTTTTACAATAATCCGAGTATGAGGTGATGAGGGCCTGCACTAGAGTGGTGGCAGTGTCAAATAAAAAGAAGGGGGCAGCATATTCGAGAAAAATTGCAAAGGTGAAATCAACAGCCCTTCAAAATAGATTAGATATGGGAGATGAGAGATGGTGAGGAATTCAGGATGATTCCTAGTTTGTGAACCTGAGAGACTGAGAGGATGTGTTGTCCTCTACAGTAATCAGGAAGATAGGAGAGGAG
>NW_020954576.1:52433000-52442488 GCF_900497805.2 Vombatus ursinus
ATATCTACTGGACATCTAGTTTGTGATGTCTGAAAGACAGTTGGAGATGAAGATGGGAGGTCAGCAGAGAGTTTGAGGCAAGGATGGGTACATTTGAGAATTATCAGCATAGAGACTAATTAATCCGTGGGAACTGATAAGATCATCAAGGGAAGTAGTAGAGAGGAAGAAGAGGAAAAAGAGAACTCTGAGTGACACCCACAATTAGAGGATGTGATCTAGATAAGGATCTAGATAAAGGAGCCTAGAAAGGAGTGGTCATATAGATAGGAGGAGAACCAGGAGAGAATGGTGGCCTGAAGAATTAGAGAGAAAAGAGTATCAAAGAGAAGAGGGTGATCAACAGTCTCAAAGGTTGCAGAGGGGTCGAGAGAATGAGTATTGAGAGAAAACTATTGGATTTGGCAATTTAAGAGATCATTGGTAACTTTGGAAAGAGCAGTTTCCTTGGAATGAGATGGGAAGCCAGATTGTAAGGGGTTAAGAAGAGAGAGAGAAGAGAGAAAGTGGAGGCACCTAGCATAGATGGCCTTTTCAAGGAGTTTAGCCACAAAGGGCAGAAGAGCTATAGGACCATAGCTAGCTGCAATGGAAGGATCAAGTGAGAGGTTTTTGAGGATGAAGGAAAAATGCAGGATTTACTTTTGTGAAGGGATCTCCAAGCTCTAATGCACAAGTCAACATCCAAGCCCATCCTGAAGTTTAACAGAGAACAAAATGGCAGAGAGAAGTCCCCAAACTAAACATTCTGAAAGCATTCACTTCCAACAGGCTTTAGGATCTGAAAATGAAAATATCTTTATTACATAATAAACAATGAGAACAGCTGGTCAACAAAAGCAAAGACCAGTAATGAGGGAGAGTTAGCCCAATATAAACAAAATGTAAAATATTAACAAAGGTACAGCTTTCCTTCAGAAGGACAAATCGCTTATGAGTTGTTGCTTTGTTGTTTTTTTTTCATAGAATCACAATGTTAGGAGACACCTCTGAGATCATCTGTTTCAAATGGTATCCGAGTAGGAATTCCCCAAAGTGGATTCAGACATCACTTAAAGCTGTCCCTTGAAAGAGAATTCACTACCTCCTGAACCAACCAAATCCATTTTTAGACAGCTACAGGGACTAGAGAGTCACTGATGTTCAATAAGTCTTTATTGGGCCAACTACCAGGTTCTCTGCAAGGCACTGAAGACAGAAAGACAAAAACAAGTCCCTGCTCTTAAATAGGGGAAAGAGGGAAGTTAAACATAGTAACAGAAAGAGATAAATGTAAAGCCTTACATTTGGATTTTTTAAAAAAATCAACTTCACAGTTATAAAATGGGGACAGAATGGATAGAGAGCAGGGGTTCTGTAAAAGATGTGAAGATTTTAATGGCCACCAAGCTCAGTATGAATCAGCATTTTGTGTAGCAGCTAAAAAAATCTAAGGCCATCTTGGGCTTCATTAAGAGGGTTTTAGCTTCCAGGAATCATTCATTCATTTATTTGTTTGTTTAATATATTTAATATTATATATATATAATATTTAATATATGTTAGTTTATTCTTCCCTAGGGGCAGCTGCTGTCACAAGGGATAGAGAGCACTGGGCCTGAAGTCAGGAAGACCTAAGTGCCCCATGACCCTGGACAAGTCACTTAAATCTCTGTTTGCCTCAGTTTCCTCAACTGTAAAACAGGAATAATAATAGTACCTGCCTTGCAGTGTTGTTGTGAGGATGAAATGAGATAATATTTATAAAAGTCAATTAGCACAGTGCCCAGCATTTAGTGGGCACTCTATAAATGCTTACTCCCTCCCTCCTCTTCCTTGTGAGACCTCATCTGGAGTATTATGTTCCATTTTGGGCATCATGATTTAGGAAGGACATTGACAAATTGGAGAGTGTACAGAGGAGAGCAACTGTGATGGTAAAGGGCCTTGAATCCATGTCATAGGAGGATATGAGAATCAGTTGGAAGAACTGGGAGGGTTTGGCCCTAGAGGACAAAACCAGGAGGAATGGGCAGAAGTTACAAAAAGGACAATTTAGTCAACTTGCTAACGACGAGAACTCCCCCAGAGATGAAACGGGCAGCTTCCAGAGGTGGTAGCCTCCAAGCACAGGCTAGGTGACCATTTGTTGGGTATGTTGTAGTGGGGATTCTTTTCATGGATGAGTTCTGCTGGATGGCTGTTGAGGTCCCTTCTGACTCTTCAATTCTGTGATTTTGTGATGGTCTTTCCCTATCATTTTACAGATGAGGAAACTGAAATAAAAGGTTAAGTAGGTCAGAAGAGAGGTTTGAACCCAGGTCTTTGGATTCCAAAACAAGCACTCTTTCCACGTACTACACTGCTTCATTTTATTGATGAGAATACTGAGGCTCTGAGAGGTGGGGAGACTTATCCTAGGTCACACAGGTAGTAGGAAGCAATGCCAGAATTCAAACCCAGAGC
Organism: Vombatus ursinus; assembly: GCF_900497805.2. Taxonomy (NCBI): domain Eukaryota; kingdom Metazoa; phylum Chordata; class Mammalia; order Diprotodontia; family Vombatidae; genus Vombatus; species Vombatus ursinus. Next base: position 52,435,446 of record NW_020954576.1, read on the forward strand.
CAATGACTCCAAGTCTTGTGCTCTTTCTTCTACACCGTTAATAGAAGGCCTGGAATTTAAGGAGACCTTGAAGGACCAAGGTGTGTCAATTGACACAGTGCATGCTTTTATCCATGAGGCAAAGGAAATAGAGATAAGATGCAAATTTTTATTTGAAAGTAAAATTGTAATAAAGTGTTTCTGTCAGTTGACACACCTGGTCCTTCTAATGTTAAAACTCTGAAAGACAACTAACTGCCCCTGCCCCACCAAGTCTTCTTCAGGTTAAACATCTCAAGTTCCTTTAAACGGTCTTTATATAACATAGTCTCCAATCCTTTTGCCATACAACTGCGTGTCCTCCTGCTCCTTGTTACAGACCTACAGTGAAGGGGAAGATCCTTGAGAAAAGGTGTCAGTGTACCTAATGGACCTAAAGGTGAAGAGTTGGGTTTCTTCAGGCAGCTAGTGATGCAATGGATAGAGCAGTAGACCTGGAGACAGGAAAACCTGAAGTCAAATCCAGCCTCAGATATTTCCTAGCTGTGTCACCCTGGACAAGTCACCTAACCTCTGCCTGCCTCAGTTTCCTCAATTATAAAATGAAGATAATAATAGCACCTACCTCAGAGCAAGGTTGTTGTGAGGATCAAATGAGATAATATTTAGAAAAAGCACTTAGCACAGTGCTTGGCACATAGTTGTTGTTCGTCCTTCATTCTCAAAGAAGACCTATGACATCAGAAAGGTGATGTCTTGACTTGAAAGTGAATTGGATTTAAGTGAAGCAGACCTGTGCAAAATCATCAACCTCACTCTCTTCTCCAGGGTTATCTGAGTTCAAAGGCAAGATGTAGATTAGAACGACTGAAGATGACCCCCGAGACACAGTGGGAGACTGGCTTTTTTTAACTTGTCTTTCCCAGGTGTCAGTTTGTCTGAGGCAACACCCGTCCAATGATTTAAGGCTAGGTAAGAAATGAGGCAAAAGATGGCCTAGTTTGCCTACTCAAAAAAAAAAAATCAGACTGGGAGGGGAAGACCCTCAAGATTTCTGGTCAGAACAGAAACAATTTTGCTATTTACACTCACTCTCAATCAGAACCCAAACGATGACTAAGTGAGGCCTGAGCTGAGACCTATTATTAGCCAATCAGTGAGAGCCATAGTGATTTGGGTTTAAGGAATGGTCAAGTAGCTCCATTTCAATCCCAATGGGTTTTAACAAAGCCTGGTTTTCCAGTGCTCTATTTCAAGAAATCATAAATAAAACTACATGGGACAAAAGAGTTAATTGTCCCAGTTGTTTTGTTTTGTTTTTTTTAATAATAGAATAAATAAGTATGGAAGAAAAAAAAAAGTAAGCACTCTATAAATATTTATTCCCTTCCCCCTTCCCTCTCCCCACTCAATGGCAATCATAGGCCACACAGGGCCCTAGAGAGACCAAAGGAACCTAGTATTTCCTCACCTTTGCTCAGGCTCCAACTTTATCAAATTTTTACTCAACTATGGACAATTTATTTGCTTATTTGTCTCTCAAAAATGCAAAAAGTTAAAAAAAATGCAAAAAGTAGGTACATTGAAGATCTGAGCCTGAACCAAGAGCTTTCCTCTCTGAACTTGTGGTCACAGTGCTACTATTATACAATTAATCTTTTTTTCCTCCATTTAATCCAACAGTGTTTTATTGAGCAGAATAAATTGACCACTTTCACCACTGTTTCTCCACTAATGGAAAAGAGTTACATGAAGCTGATGCCACAGACCATCTGCTCTTCTCTATAGGCTCATAACAGACTGTCTAACATGTGAGGTTTCAGGAATGCCTTGTTCTGCTTCTTTAAATGATGCCCATAAACCTTGTTTTCAGTTCAATGGATCTAAAACTGTTTATCCTTAGAGAACAGGGACTGTCTTTCTCTTTATTTGTACCCCCAACATTTAGCACAGTGCCTGGCACATAGTAGTTAGAATTTTTTTATCAATTGTCTTAATTTAAGAAAGTGATGGAGATAATATTAATAATACAGATTAAGCTATATTTTTTTTTTGGAGAACCATTTATTAAACATTTACTAGTACACTCCTACTGAAAGTCAGAATGAGTATCTGCGACCCAACAGGGGTAAGAGTCTCTGATCACAGTGTTTACTTTACAAGACATAGAAATATAGGGTTTAGAACTAGAGGAAACTTTACAGAGGGTCCGAGGGTCTACAAACTTTGACCTGAGGCCTATGCCTGTTTTTGTACAACCCAAGAGCTAAGAAGGATTTTTACATTTTTAAATACAATTTTAATTAAAAATGTAAACTCTATTCTTAGTTCTCCTGCCTTCTCTCAAGCTGCCTTGTCACCACATTACAGCAGACTATAGTCCCTCAACTGGACATGAAGCATCTGCCTGGGGACCTATGTTAAGCCAGATACCTTGGCTTGGACCAATGGAGGATGACCTAGGGAATCAGCCAGCAAAAGAAGCTTGTAGCTGGCCATCCCAACTAGCACATCCCCATCTACTTATCAAACCCAGCCCCAGCTCTTCCTTCATCACTATTCTCTTCTGCCTGGTATAGTAAAAAACACAGTGGACATAGCAGAGGACATGGATTAAATCCTGATTCTGCCATTTATTACCCATGTGACCATGAACAAATCATTTCACTTCTCTGGGCCTCAGCTTCTTTTCTTTTTTTAATTTTTTTAAATTTTTAAAAATTTTTAAAATTTTTTTAAAATTTTGAGTTTTGAATTCTTGTCCTCTCTTCTTTCCCTCCCCTCTCCTTGAGAAGGCAGGTAATTTAATTCCCATTATACACATCAAATCACGTAAGCAAAATATATTTCCATATTAACCACATCACAGAAAAAGCAAGAAAAAGAAAGAAAAGAGAAAATTACATCTCAATTCGTATTCAAGTTCATCAGCTCTCTCTCTTGAGGTGGATAGCAATTTTCATCACGAGTCTTTCAGAATTTTCTTGGATCATTGTCTTGATCAGAATAGCTAAGTCTTTCACAGTCAATCATTATTACATTATTGCTATTAGTGTGTACAATGATCTCCTGGTTCTGCTCACTTCACTTTGCATCAGTTCAGATAAGTCTTCACAGGTTTTTCTGAAAACATCCGGCTTATCATTTCTTATCACACAATAGTACTCCATCACAATCATATACCACAACTTGTTCAGCCATTCCCCAATTGATGGGCCTCCCCTCAATTTCTAATTCTTTGCCACCACAAAAAGAGCTGCTGTAAATATTTTTGTACATATAGATCCTTTTCCTTTTTCTTTGATCACTTTGGGATACAGACCTAATGGAGATATTGGTGAGGCAAAAGGTATACAGTTTTGTACGCCTTTGAGCATAGTTCTAAATTACTCTCCAGAAGAGTTGGACCAGTTCACAACTCCATCAACGGTGCATTACTATAGCTATTTTCCCACATCCCCTCCATCATTCATCATTTCTGGTAGGTGTGAGATGGTACCTTGGAGTTGTTTTAATTTGCATTTCTCTGATCAATAGTGATTTAGACATGTATAACCTATATCAAATTGTTTACTGTCTCAGGAAAGAGGGAGGGGAAGGAGAAAATTTAGAACTGAAAATTTTTTTAAAAGGTTAAAAATTGTTTTTTACATGCAAATGGGCAAAAATAAAATATTATTTTTTAAAACAGTGATTTAGAGTATTTTTTCATGTGACTATAGATAGCTTTGATTTCTTCCTCTGAAAACTGCCTGCTTATATCCTTTGAGCACTTATCAATTGGTGAATGGCTTTTATTTTTATAAATTTGACTCAATTCTCTACATATCTGAGGAATGATGGGCCTCAATTTCTCCATCTATAAAATGGGGGGGTTGGACTTCAGGGCCTCCAAGACTCTTTCCAGTTCTAGAGCTATGATCCTCTGCCCCCTTTTCATGGCACTCCATGAGAATATTCCTCAGTTGTGGTATCATGGAAAGATGTGTAGATTCTTTTAAACTTAATTTTTATTGATTTTGCTTTTATATTATCTTCATTTTTTAAAAAATTATATTATCTTCATTTTTTAAAAAACTCACACATACAGAGAGAGAGATGCACAGCAAGTCATTTCTTATAACAAAAACTTGAAAAAGGAAAGAAAAACTAATTCAATAAAATTAAATCAACATATAAACTGAGTCTGACAATATGTGCAGCATTTCTCATCCATTGTCCCCCATCTTGACGAAGAAGAGGGAGGTGGGGTGCATATTATCATTTATATTGGACAGCTATGTAACACAGTGAATAGAGAGCTGGGCCTAGAGTCAGGAAGACCTGAGTTCAAATCTGGTCTCAGATACTAACTGTGTGGCTTTGGGCAAGTCATTTAACCTGTCTGCCTCAGTTTCCTCAATTGTAAAATAGAGATCATAATAGCACTTGACCCCCAGGGTTTTTATAAATATCAAATGGAATAATATTTGTAAAGTGCTTAGCACAGTGCCTGGCACATATTAGGTACTATTTAAATCTTAGCTATTACACTGGGGGAGGTAGGAGGGGGCAAACTCGATCACTATAATCACCCAGTTCAATTTGACTTTTTTTATTTCTTCCTTTTACCTTGGTATAGTCCTAGCACATATTGTTTTCCTGGTTCTGTTTACCTCCCTCTGGTTCAGTTCATATAAGTCTTCTCATGCTTCTCTGAATTTTTCACCTTTGTTTCTTACAGCACAGTAATATTCCATTACCTCTGTGTGCCACAATTTGTTTAGCCACTCCTCCAGCAGATTGGCACCCACTTTGTTTTTCAATGAGGATCATTGGATTTGAAGTCAGAAGAGTACCTCTGTTCAAATACTGGCCCTGCCCTGCCATTTACTAACCAATCTATGTGACTCTGGGCAAGTCCCTCTACCTCTTTAGGTCTCCACTTCCCCATCTTCGCAATGAGAGGATTATACTAGATAGAGGACCTCCAAGATCCCTTTCTGCAATTTTCTTCTTTTGAAAATTGTTTCTGAATTTCTGATCCTAGTAAGACTTTCTGATTTCCTACAGGATAAAAGTGAGAACTTTGACCTGGCCTTTGAGGCAGGCACACTACATGTGGCTCCAGCCATGCTTCCCAGACTGATCACAGAATCACTGGAGCACAGACTCTCAGAATGTTATAGAGAGCATTAGTTGAAAGAATCCCCTGTCTAATGTATCAGACAAGATGTCAGGTAGTCATTTCCTGGGGACGTGCAGAAAGGGGCCAGCTGTAGAAAAGGCCCATAGCCTCCAGAGGAAGCCATTGTCCTTTTGGGTGGCTTTAATGACTAGGAAATTTTTCTTTTATCAAATCTAAATCCAACTCTTCACACCCTCCAATAGCTCCTATTTCTGCCGCCAGGAGCCAATATTTGAAGATAGTTATCATGGTCTTACCCCCAAGTCTTCTCTGCTACAGGTTAAACACCCCCAATTCCTTTTCCTTATTGTCCTTTGGCATGTGCAGTAGTCCTGCCCAAGTTTGCCTTTGGAGAGAGATCTGGACCGTATCTAACTCATTCTAAGCGGAGAGACTTGTAACTCAACCAGGAAAAAAGCATTAGGAAGCTTGCCCCTCAAAATGATTTCTTTTTTTTTTTTTTTTTTTAATGTCTGCAGTCTTTTCTAACTGCCCCAAAGTAAACTATCTCCAGGTGATGGAAATATGTCACAATTCTTCTTCCAGGGAGTCTTCCTAGACTGACTGAAACCTTTGCTCCATATTCCCAGCTCTGTTCATTCTAGTACTGAAGTTTAGAGCACGTAGGGAATTCTCAGTCCTGTAACCAGTTTGATTTTCTATTGTCCTCTGACTAGTATTTCTCTAGGCTGCCGAAGTGAGCTGAAAGGAGAGATCTGTGAGTAACAATTAACTCTCACTTTAAAATCAATGATAACACAAACCCAAAGCACAAATGAATAGCAACCATGAATTAAAAGAGTGGATTACTTCATTTGCACTCAATTCTGGACCTACTGAGATCTGCTCCATCTCTTTCTGTCTCTCTGTCTGTCTCTGTCTCTCTTCATTTCTCTCTGTATCTCTCTATGTCTCTCTGGCTTTCTCTGTGTCCCTGTCTCTGTGTGTGTCTCTGTATGTGTCTGTCTCTGTCTTTCTGTCTCTGTCTCTCTCTATCTCCCCCTCTCCCTCTTTCCTTCCCTCTCTCTACTTGGTTTTTTCTCACAAGTTTTTTTTTTTTGTTAATCTGAACCTCCCATTCCCATCAAGCAAATTTTTGAAAAATGAAAAACAAATCCATATTTATATAGTTTTTTTGTTTTCTTTTGGGAGGTCATTTATGGTTTGTTCAATTTCTTTTTCTGATACTGGATTAAATAATCTAATTCCTTTTCTGTTAAGCTATTTTTAAGCTATTGTTAAGCTATTTTTTATATTTTTATTTTTTTTATTTTTATTTATTCAACTATTTCCTTTAAGTTATCAGCTGTGTTAGCATATAACTGCATAAAATTTTACTGATCATTTCCTTTACTTCCTCTTCAATTATTTTAAGTTCTCCTTTTTTTTGTTCGGGGCAGTTAATCAAGTTGGCTATTTATTTGTCCTTTCCCTCTATTTGTCTGAGTATGGTGCTGAGGTCTAACCATCAGAGTCTAAGCTGATAAATAGCCACACTCCTCCTCTGATTCTGAGATGACTCATCTCTTCCCATGAAAAATAATAGTGTTGTATCAGAAGAGACTGATTATAGAATTTCAGCTGAAAGAGACTTTGAACATCCTAAAATCCAACCTCCTTATTTAAAAAAAAATTGATATCTTTTTTTTTTTACATCAGTCATTTTTGGATAACCTCCCCCCCCCACCCCAGGATAGGAGATTCAGAAAATGATTAGTGTCATAATATTAAACTTCTAACAGAGGAGAAGATATTTAATAGTGTTAAAATTAAACTAATTAATGAATGTGTTAGAAGTAAATTGTTAGAAATTGACTAGAATTGACTAGAATTGGGAGGGGGGAAGGGGGAGGGGGAGAGAGGAGGACGGGGGGGGGGGGGGGGGGGGGGGGGGGGG
>NW_020954576.1:52442588-52478572 GCF_900497805.2 Vombatus ursinus
GGGGGGGGGGGGGGGGGGGGGGGGGGGGGGGGGGGGGGGGGGGGGAGTGGAACTGTGTCCAGAACTGAAGAAGACCCTAGTTCAAATGATGATGTTTTGTTTGCATGTTGCTACCTGCTAGAAGTTCAATTTGTTTTTACCATATGTACTTAAATCATAGATAAAATCAAAGAGAAATAAAAATTCTGGGAAGACTATACCCCCAAATGAAACTCTTTTTTACCCTAATGTTATGTTTAAGATCCAAAAACCTCAGTATCACTATTGTGAGTGGCTGGTTTGTGTAAATGGAGATGAATTGGTGGAGGCTCAAGAGCAAAGGTCATAAGTAGCAGCATTGTATTTCCCCTCAACAGGGTTTCCCCTAGGACTCTGGTAGAACTTTAGTGTAACCACATGGCTTCTCTGGGAACCTAAACCTGCCAACGTGGGAGAAGGCTGGAATAAGTGAGACAATCCAGACAGTAAGTAGGTGATAGGTGTAAGGTACTACAGAGCAAAGGTACCTCATGTACTGGACCCAATCTGTTACACCAGTATACCAGGTGACTTTGATTCACAATGCATGAAATGTGCCCCACCAATATAACTTGCCTCTCTATGAAAAGGAAAAAAAAAAGGTATAGTTCCTCACTTATTATCTGGGGCTGATTGAGCATTACAGCTTCACATATTTTGGCTTCCTTTTAATCCAACCCCCTCATTTTACAGATGAGGAAACTGAGGCCAAAAGAAATTAAAATACATGTCCAAGGTCACTCAGTCAGTAGCAGATTCAGGATTAAAATCTAACCTGGATACCTGGGTCTTATGCTCAACTCTTTTGATGGTATCATCAGGAAAAAAAACCAAAGATCTTTTGACAGTTCAACACACCTGACAGTGTTTGATACTTAATAAATATTTGTTGAATCAAATAGAATTGAACTGAATGGAATCTCTGGTTAAAAAAAAAAACCTAAGTTCTAAAATATAGTCTCAATCTGATCTCAATCATAGACATTTTGTCTCCTGATAAGTGAGGTCTTACAGTAATTAAGTCTTGATTTTTTTAAATAAATAAAAACTTCACATTTGGTTTGTTAACCAAGCAGTTCTCAGAGAATTGTTTGAGATCTCTCTGTGTCCATGCAGCTGAGACAGCCAGACAAAAAACCTAATGTTACCTACCAATGTCTGGCTCTCTTACCTAGTTGCAATGATTGCAGCTGGTCTATGAATTTCAAAAGCCTCAGTAGGACTTGTCTCACACCCTCAGATGGCTTGATAAGTGGAAGGAAGCTTTCAGAGGCGACTCTGCCGCAAAGACATTAATAACAGGGCCTACCCCAGAACCTCCCACAGAGGAAGGGGAATAGATAAGAATACCTCCTACAGCTCTTCTTGAGGCAGAGAGGTTAAGGGCCAGAACCACAAGACTGAGGTAGAATGGGAACACCACATCCTCCCTCCCCCACTCCAACCGGAGGCCCTCTGTAGAACCTAAAGCTTGGGTGTGACCCTTTCATACTTTGGGTCTCAGAAGATGTCATCAAAGACCCATCACCCAATTTGACCTTGACCTTATATTCAAAGACAGATGGAGGGTAAGGGAAATACGAAAGCCCCTTAGGCTAAAAAGGGAACATGGATACCACCCTGCCTTCACCAAAAAACACAGGGAAACAGAGACAGAAAGAGCGTAGTGTGAACAACCAACACTTTCCTCCTACCTTCCTCCAGTATCTGCATTAGCCTCTGCTCTCCTGGAAAGTTAGATGTCTGAATTTCTATCTAAGCATATCTCTGCCAAAGGTACCCCCCATAATTGCTGAGATTCAGGATGACTATCCTGTTCTGCCTTCAGGTAAATGTTGGGAAGTCTAAGATATATTCTCATGACTTGGTCTCTTAATGCCCTCTTGCTCCCCCCAACTCCTTCATCTTTCAGTGTTTTATTGGACAGTTTCTCTGCCCCATTTCTCCCTTGTCCCTCCCCTTAATCTACAATGTACCCAACCCCTTTCCATTTCTCCCAGTATATCCCAACCCTCATCCCTCTCCACCAGTGTCCCTCAGCCTCTGCCACTCCCTTCCCAGCCCTGCCCCAAAGTCTTTGCTTATTTGTTTTCCTTTCTGCTTTGTGACCTCCTCTCCCCAACTTTGAAAAGTAATTCCTTTCCTTCCATCATCCCTGCCTCCAAAAAAGTTACATTTCCTTCCTACATCAGATTCCTAAATGGGAAAGGTTCTCCTGAAGTCTCTGCTTCCTCATTTTCCTTGCCTCCCCGAACATGCCCCAAGCAGGGAAAACCAAGTAGGGATGTCCAGGGCATTTGTGGAAGGATTTCTCTTCTTGTTAAAAGTTATGTAATCTGAGGCCTCAGACACTTGGCACTTACTAGCTGTGTGACCCAGGGCAAGTCACTTAACCCTGATTGCCTCATTAAAAAAAAAAAAAGTTGTGTAATCTGGCTTCAAGGTTAAAGCATTTGCATAAGATTCATTGGTAGAAGGCACCACCATCCTCCCTGTCACTCAGGGTCAAAACCTAGATATCATCCTTGACTGATCTCTCTCACACACACCACAACCACTACGGACATCCAACCTATTGCCAGATCTCATCCAGAGAAGGTCCCCTTCTCTACTCTGATGCTGCAACCATTCTGGTACAGGCCTTTATCACCTCACAACTGGACCATAGCAATAGGCTGCTGGTTGGTCTCCCTGCCTCAAGAATCACCCTATACCAGTTCATCCTACACTCAGTTCTCCAATGGATCTTACTAAGGCTGACCATGTAACCTTCCCACTCAGTAAACTCCTGTGGCTCTCTATCACCTCCAAGATCAAATACAAAATCTCTTTAGTATTTAAAGTGGTGCATAACCTGGCCTCCTCCTCCTTTCCAGTCTTCTTACATTTTACCCCCATGTATTCTGCAAACCAGGGACACTGACTTCCTAGGTGCTCCTCCCATAAGACACTCTATCTTCTGACCCTGGGCATTTTTACTGGCTATCCCTCATGTATGGAATGTCCTCTGTCCTCCCCTGAGCTCCTAGCTTCCCTGGCTTCTTCTAAGTCCTAACTAAAAGCCCACTCTCTATAAGAAGCCTTTCCTGATCTCTCTTAATTCTAGTGCCTTCCCTCTGCTGATTATCTCCATTTTATCCTGTCTATATCTCGATTGTATATAGATGTTTGCATGTTGTCTCCTCTATTAGACTGTGTTCTCCTTGAGAGCAGGGACTGGCTTGCCTTTCTTTCTTAGCACAATTCTTGGCAAAGAGTAAATGCTTAATAAATCATTGTTGACTGGAGAGAACTCCTCTCCTCTCCTCTCCTCTCCTCTTCTCTCCTCTCCTCTCCTCTCCTCTCCTAGGAGATGAGCAAATGCTCCAGGCTCAAAACCAGGGTTACATTATGGTTGTAAATATCATTATCATTCCCAAGGGAACAGCTTCTACAGCAGCAGAGAGGAATACAGTGTGGGTAGAATGAAGAGGAAGAAGCCACCCCAACCCAAGAAACCCAATGGGTAACTCCTTCCTGAGACAGTCCATTTCACTGCTGGACAGCTCTAACAGTTAGATTATCTTTCCTTATAGGAAACTGGAAGCTTCCTCTCTGCAACCTCCATCCATTGCTCCTTCCCTCTGGCTTCAAGCAAAATAAGACTAATTCCTCTCTGTCATATGAAAATATTTTGAGACAGCTACAGTGTTTCCCCTCCAATCTCCATGTCTTTTTTTTCTAGGCTAATCAATCCATCAATGAATAAGTACCTACCATGTGCCAAGCACTGTGCTACACACTGATGATACAAAGACAAAAATGAAACAGTCCCTACCCTCAAGGAGCTTGCATTCTAAAGGAAACAAGAGGTATAATAATAAGCTTATACAAAATACTGCAAGTACAGGGTACATTGATAAAGGAGCACTGGTGGCTGGGGGGATCAGGAAAAGTTTCAAATAGAAGCACAATTTTGAAGGAAATAAGGGATTTTAAGAAGTAGAGGTGAGGAAGTACATTGCAGGTACTTGGTACAGGAAGTATAAAAGTACAGAGGTGGGAAATCATTTGTGAGCAACAAGAAATCTATTGAACTATAGAGTAGGGGAATAGGAGCAATGAATGTGTAATGATGCTGGAAATGTCAGTTGGGAAACAGAGGTTGTGAAGGCTTTAAAAGCCAAGCGGAGGACTTCTGGTTAAAACAGCAAGTTGGTAGAGAAGCCCAGGTCTCCCACACTGACATTCGAAGAGAAATAGTGGTGAGCTCCTCTGTCCAATCTAGGAATGCACAGAAAGGTAGGCAGAAGCCTGCATGAGCTCAGAGGGAGGTCATGATGAGGAAATCAGTTCTATTGAGAGCTTCAATAAACAGAACAAAGCCTGTGGGTATCCTGAGGGGCAGTTTATCAAGGGGGCCTGAACCCATCCCAATCTCAGGGAACTGGAAGCCTGTGAGTGTTCTAAGAGGGGATAAGTCAGGAGAAGGAGAAGCTGGTGGGGTCTCATTCCTGGACTGTCAGACTAGCAGCAGGGAACAAAGTCAGCCTCCACAGGTCACTATACGGGGAGGCAGGGCCTCAGAGAACTAAGGAGACAGGACCACAACCAAGCATGTGTCCTAGTGGTGGGAAGGGGGAGGGGAGATATTCTGCAAGAGCCCTGGAACCAGCAGGGTGTCCAAGATCTTACTGGAGGCTGTGAGGGCCATAGCAGGGAATAGAACCAAATCCTAGTTGAGGACTATGCAAAAAGGAGACAGAGAAGGGTCAAGGCCAGCAATTACGTTGAACCACCAGGAGATGAGGCAGGAGCCATTGGTACAGAGGGGAGGGCTTAACTTCAACCACTCCATCCATGAGTGTAGCTAGGTTGGAGTACAGAAGAGACAGGACCAAAGAGGACCTGTCCACCACACACAATGTGAATTCAGTTTTTGTCATGTTGAGTTTGAGATGCCCACAATACATTCAATTTGAAATATCCATTAGGTATTGAGAGATGTATAACTAAAGCTAGGCAACAGAGACTAGGGCTGGATATGTGGATTTTGTAATCATTGGCAGACATGATAATTAAAACCAAAAGAGTTGTTGAAGTCATCAAGTACAAGAGTATAAAGAAAGAAAGAGACCCAAGACAAAGCCTTGAGGGTACCCATGGTTAGGAGATATGATATAGATGATGAACCAGCAGAGGAGACTGATAAGAAAAGAACCGAGAGAGAGAGAGAGAGAGAGAGAGAGAGAGAGAGAGCAGTGTCATGAAAACCCAAAGGAGGGGGTATCCAGCAGGAGAAGGGGGTCAATAGTGTCAAATACTTCACGGAGGTCAAGAAAGATGTTGCAATTAGGCTTAACATAACATCACCTCAGGGTCACCATCTTCATTGCTCTCCTAGTGTGCTCAGTTCTGGGCACTATGTTTTAGGAAAGACAACTCACAAGCTGGTGATTATCTAGTTCTCAAATTTATGCAGTGACCTATCTAGCATTTTGAAGGCCTGGTATACTATATCCATCACTCTCTGTGACTCCCTATAATAACCCTCAATTCAAGAGTCAAGAATTCATGTCCAAGTAGATTCATACCCAAGAGTCATGTCTCAAGTTTTCTGTATGTTCCCAAGGAAAAGATGGCGGAAATGCCACTTATTTTGTCTCTAGTACCCCTCTGGGCTACTCTCCCAAAGTGAACATGTCCTCACAGGTTGGGTCCCCAGAGGTGTAACTACCTTCAATATTTGAGAGCTTACCCTGTGGTACCACCCTTCTAAAGCTACAGTGCATGAACTCCTATCAGTGTGCTTCTTGTTAATAATCAGTCAATAGACTCAAATAGCTCTGAGTAAAGACTTTTACTCAAATGGCATTGCAAGCACAGTAGCTACAAAACATGTGCCCCCCATTAGCCTGAGGAACACTCTCCCACAAATACACCCTGTATCTGTGGAGAAAGTGGGTATAACCTTAAAGTACAATAGTGGTGAGGCATATGTGTAGGTAACACATGTGGCCAAGGCAATTTTCAATCCTATAACTGCAGGGCCTCAATGTCCTTTCTCTTCATAAAGTCTCTGCTGGGTTGGGTGCTCAAATGGATTTGTTCCTCACAGAGTATAGTGTGGACCGCCAGGACTTATTCCTTGATGGACAACTGTATTCTCCAACTATTTCCAACTTCAAGGTTAGCTGCAATCCCAGATTGGGTTACTCTACTCTTGCAAAGAAACCTTTTGCCTAAAATTTATAAAAGTTTCCCAGGTCTGCTGCCTCAATACCTCTGCTTTTACCTCCCAGAGGACAAGTGGGAGGGCTGAGGCTTAGCTTTCCATTGACAACTTCCTGGTTCAGGACTGGTTCCCCTCACCCTAACTTACAGTGACCGCCATCCGGTACATTTCCCCAATTTTCATGTGTAGGGAAAACAATTTGCCTCATAATCACCAAAAAGTTCTGGGGTTCAGAGTTTCTCAAAGTTTGTGGTTTGTTTTTTACCTTATTCGTTCTTGGGTCATTCTATGCACATGAGAGGTTAGGGGAAATATACAGTTATCTATACACATTGGGCAAGATCATGTTCTCTGCTGGTATTTTCATATACAAATGACCTATTTAGACCCTTTACAAGTTATGAAATGATTCACTCCTACCTGAAAAATTCACCCTCCTGCCATTAAGTGCAGTGGGACAATGAATAAAGCACTTACATCTGAAGAGTTTCATTATCCACAAAGTACAAATGAAGCCTGGGTGATCCCACTTACCTCTCATAGTCTCTGTAACTTGCTCCTAAAGGTGTGTAAAAATGCGGAAGTCTGAAAGAGGCACCACCATACACTTTTTTGGCTCAGGCTCCACCTGGTGGCTTCCTAGAAAACTGCAGATGATGGTTTCCTGGACATTTCCCGAGGAATCAATCACATATTCATGGAATGGTACTTACTGAGCCTTACTCTGTGCCCAGCCCTAGTTAGTCAGTACACAAAAGAAGCTTGTCAGGGTCCCTGATCTGGGTAAACAGTGTAGTAGAGTGGAATGAGCAATGGATTGAAAGTCAGAGGACTTAAGTCTGAGACCTGGTTGAACCACTTATTTGCTATATGACCATAAGCAAGAAACTCTCAGAACCTGTTTCTTCATCTATAAAATAAAGATGATAATCTTTGTACTGCCTACCTCATAAAGGTGTGAGGAAAATGCTTTGTGAAACTATATACATGAACCCTCAAAAAACATAATCCCTTACCTAATAAGTGATATGGCTAACATGCAAGAAAGTAAAAAGGAACAAACATGTATTAAGCACCTACTATATACCAGGCACTGTGCTTTGATCTTATTTTCTCCTCACAACAATCCTGGGAGGAAGATCCTTTTATTTATTTATTTATTTATTTATGGAGAGACAATTTGGGTTAAGTGAGTTGCCTAGGGTCACACAGCTGGTAAGTGTCAAGTGTCTGGGTGACACCAGATTTGAACTCAGATCCTCCTGACTCCAGGACTGGTGCTGTATCCACTGCACCGCCTAGCTACCCCAGGAAGATGCTTTTATTATACCCTTATATAGTCAAGGAAACTGAGGCAAACAGAGACTAAGTGACTTGCCCAAATTTACACAGCTGGTAAGTATCTGAGGCCAGATTTGAACTTTTACTGACTCCAAGCTCAGCACTATATCCACTGAGTCACCTAGCTGCCTTATATGAAAGATTATACTACAATATAAGGTAATGCAATACAAGATCTCCAGATTTGGAATCAGAAATTGTAGACTCAAATTCCAGCTCAGCCTTCATTCTCCATTCAACTTTGGACAAGTTACCTCTCCTTTGAGGACCTTTGTTTACTCATTTGTGTTTTGGGGGGGGGGGGTGGGGGGGGAACCTAGGCAATGGGGTTAAGTGACTTGCCCAGGGTCACACAGCTAGTAAGTATTATGTGTCTGAGGCCGCATTTGAACTCAGGTCCTCCTGAATCCAGGGCCAGTGCTCTATCCACTGCACCACCCAGCTGCCCCCTACTCATTTGTAAAATTAAGAGGTTGGACTATGGGCAGCTAGGTGGTTCAGAACATTGGCCCTGGAGTCAGAAGAACCTTAGTTCAAATCCAGCCTTGGACATTTATTAGCTGTGTGATCCTGGGATGGTCACTTAACCTGGATTGCAGAGAGAGAGAGAGACCACTTTAAACTCCCAATCCCCTCAGGAAACAGAGTTTATTTCCAGGGATGGTCTTGCAGTACAATTGTTATAACCACTAACTGGAAGCATTAAACTCACAGCTAGCTCAGAACAGGGATGGGCCTATGTTCTGTTGCTCTAACTCAAAACAGCATCACAGAATCAGGTCTCAGGCCACAAATGAGTGACCAGAGCAAAGATTTTAGACCGAGAGGAGGGGTTGGGGCACAGCTCTGTCTATTCTCCTCTGGAGCTAAGATGAAAAGTACTTACACAGCTAGTTTTTTTTTTCACTTAGGCTAGTTCCCACAAAGGATACAACTGGACCTTTGACCCTGAAGTGGGAGTTTGAACACGTTTTTCCAAAATGAACTTCTCCCTAACTAATATTGCTAAGGGGAGAAAAGAATAGAAAGCAGCTGGGTTAAGAGTAGAGGTGGGGAAGCTGTACATCTCTGCCCTATCTCTAATTAGAAATGCAAGAGCTGAGAGAAGAAAACTCTTGGAAAACAGACATCTAAGCAAAAAAGCAAAAATTCAAGATGTGACTATTGTATAGACAAATAAGGAGGTTGGTGGACATGGATTTTTCAAGCTGATTCACAAACCAGTAATAGAACTGGGGACCACCATGTTACCTTTTAATCCCCTGGTTCGGACTATGTCCTCAGGAGGTTATTTAGAGGAAGAAAAGGCAAGACTAACAAAAAAAATATTCATTCATACTTTACTCAAAATAGCAAAGAACTAGAAACAATCCAACAATTGAGGAAATAGCTGAACATATAGTGGTATCCAAATGTCAGTCAGTCAATAAACATTTATTAAACTCCTACATACCAGGCACTGTCCTAAGCACAGGGGATGCAAAGAAAGGCAAAAGATAGTTCCTAACATTCAGAAACTCACAATCTAATGGGGGAGACAATAAGCAAACAAATATGTACACACAAGCTATATACAGGTTAAAAGGGAAGTAATCAACAGAAGGAAAGAACAAGAAATAAGAGAGATCAGGAAGGGCTTTAAGTTAGGGTTTGAAGGAAGTCAAAGAAGCCAAGAGGAACAGATGAGGAAGGAGCATTTTCCACGCATGGGGCACAAGCAGAGAAAATGCCTGTAGTTAGGGGCATCTAGATGGCACAGTAGATAGAGCACCAGCCCTGGAGTCAGGAGGACCTGAGTTCAAATCTAGCTGTGTGACCCTGGGCAAGTCACTTAACCCCATTGCCTAGCCCCCCCCCAAAAAAATGGATGTAGTTGGGAGATACAGTGTCTTGTTGGGGGCACAGCAAGGAAGCTAGTGTCACTTGATCAAAGAATACATAGTGGAGTGTAAGATGGAAGAAACCTGGAAAGATGTGTTTGTGGGGGGATGAGTGGGTTATGAAGGGCTTTGAATGTCAAACAAAGGGTTTTCTATTTGATCCTGGAGATGATAGGAAGCCACTGGAGTTTACTGAGTAGGTGAGTGACATGGTCAGACTGTGTGCCCTTCAGGAAAATCACTTTGATGGCTGAGTGGAAGATGGAGTGGTATAGGGAGAGAGCTGCAGCAAGTCAACCAATTAGCAGGTGATTACTGCTATAATCCAAGCATTTAATGAATTGTAGGCAATAAGAGATCCTGCTGGAATGCCTCATCACAGCCTAGAGGTAACTCTGGGTTCTTTAATGATTGTTCCAGAAGACCACAAGCTCTGACAGATCTCTTCAAGACAGAAAGGACCTGTGCCTGGCCCCACTGATAAGTCTGTGTGTCTGTTGTCCAAGGACCAGCCAAGCCAAGGTCAAAGACTGACCTCAGCAACACAGCTGACACAGCAACTCTCAAAGACCTTCTACAAAGGCATGATTATGCTCTGTAGACATGGACTGCACCAATGAAATCACAGATCATTGGATCATTGGTTCCTTGATGAGACATGATAAATGGGAGTGTTTTGCACCAACAGAAATTATGATTGTGGAAAATCTAAAGAGATACATGAAGGCTTATAAGAAGTAGGGCAGAGTAAGGGAAGCCAGATTAGAACAATCTATTTAAGTACTGACATACACATTGGACTCCTGGAATCTACTACATTTCATAACTCAATTCCCACATGCCAAGGCTATCCTTCTCCTTCAATGACTTAACTCTCTTATCTTCTGCAATGGTTACACTCCTTAAAACAGCTTCCACTGACTTCAGAGCTGAAAAATTGAACTTTTCCAAAGCCTGATCAATTTTCAGCAAGCCAATAGCAAGCTACTCTCCAATTTCATCAGGGAACACTGCACACTTTGAAAAGAGGTAACAAGGTGCAGACTCCTGTGTTTGCACTTCATTTAAATACATTAACAACTCATTATAAGGCAGAGCCAAGATGGGGAGCATTGGGAAGAAGTGAGCTTCCTCCTAAAATTCTCCCCAAAAGATCTAGAAAATGCACCAGACAGAAACCTAATGGGGAAATATAAGAAAAAGTCAGTGAGTCATTTTTCCAATGCAGGTCCATATACGGAGATAGACAGAGAGGTCTGTGGACACTAGAGAAGGGGCTGGCCAGGAGTGTGCCTTCAGACAAAAGAAAGACTCTGCACCAGGGCAAGAGGAGATTACAAACCCATATTAGGGCACCATGATAGGCACAGATGCCAACTGTAAGCATTCTCACTCACTACCCAGTTCCAAGTCACAGATCCAAGGTGAACTAAGGAGGTTACTTGCATCTGGGAGAGGTATTCAATCAATCAGAAAACATTTGTCAAGCACCTACTATGTACTGGGTACTGCTAAACACTGGGATTAATTAGGTATTCCAGAGTAAGTAGAAGCAATGTGGCTCAAGAGCAGAGCAGAGTCTCAGTTCCAGTTTCTAGCCCAGAGAAATAACCAGGGCAGGAAAAAAGGGATTCTGCATTTCAGTCACTTTGAAGCAGCAGAGCTTCCCAGTTGGTTGATAGTGGCTTAGTCCAGTAATAGTTACTCTTGTTTAGATCAAAACCCAGGTCAAAAACTTGCAAGATCAACCAAGGGGCAGCAATCAGACTTTACCCTAGATCAGACCACTTTGGAAGCACAAAAACTTGAAGTTCCTCAACCTGAGCAGTCACTGAGATCTTGGGATAACAAAGCAGTGAAGAAGTCAAGAAAACAGCAACAGGGCTAGTCCAGACCTTCCTTCCAAAAAGTGAGCAGAGGATTGGCTTCTCTTCTAGAACAAGAACAGGAAATTCTGGTTGCCTCAAATCATCAAACCCAAAGTAAGGAAGTAGGCTGGAAGAATCAACAAAAGAAAAAAAAAAAGGATCCCATCATAAAAAAAAAAACTATTATGGTGACAGGAATGCTTATAACACAAACCCAGAAGAAGAGAATTACTTCAAAACATCTACAAGCAAAGCCTCAAAGAAAAACACAACATGGGCACAAAATCAACTAGAATTCCTGGAACACATGAGTTTTTAAAAAGTGTTCTAAAATGAAAGGAAAGAAAATCTACAAGCTATAGTCAAGTTAGCTAGACTTGGAGTCCCAGCAAAATTTTAGAACATAGTGTTGAAGAAATGGTGGAAAGAAAGAAAGAAAGAAAGAAAGAAAGAAAGAAAGAAAGAAGGAAGGAAGGAAAGAAGGAAGAAAGAAAAGAAAGAAAGAAAGAAAGAAAGAAAGAAAGAAAGAAAGAAAGAAAGAAAGAAAGAAGGAAGGAAAGAAGGAAGGAAGGAAGGAAGAAAAGAATGATTGAAAAGAGCCTGCATGATTTCATCAAGCACAGATCATGCCAGACCAGTTCCTTTTTTCCCACAGATGGGGGGAATTATACCAGTTTGGACAGTCCTCTCTCAAGGCCAGAAATATTTAGATTTAGAATAATGTAAAGTTAATAAAAAAAAAAAATCCTTTCTGGCAGCCCTGCCTAAGATGTAGGGCACTTTGACAGGATCATGCTCAGTATTGGGGTTTAGTAGTTATCCTCAGCTTCTCTTTCTGCCCTGGCTAAGTAAAGGAAGAAATAGCATGGCAGAGAAGAAGGAGCCCTGAATTTGGGCCTTGTAAGAAAAGGCAGTTTAGGGGCAACTAGGTGGTGCAGTGGAGAAAGCTCTGGCCTTGGAATCAGGAGGACATGAGTTCAAATCCGGCCTCAGACACTTGACGCTTACTAGCTGTGTGACCCTGGGCAAGTCACTTAATTCTGATTGCCTCATTGAAAAAAGAAGAGGCAGTTTAAAGTCACAATTCCACCATTCCTTTCTAGGCCTCACTTTTTTCTTCTACTGTAATCACAAGGTTATTATAAAGATCAAGTGAGACAAGGTAGGAAAAGTGATTTTCAGTTAAATATATGTGAGCTAACATTACACCCATTTTACCAACTCCTCCAATTTTCTTTTATTCCACTTTGTGTTCCCTCCTTCCTAAGTGAGGTAAGGAAAAGTGGGAGGATATTGGGGGATCTCTTCCCCATCCCTGTGCCACTGGTCTTCCCCACCCACACCCTTCTCCTCTAGAAAAATCCTAAAGCACTGGATGTGAATATAAATCTATAAAATGGGAGGGGGGAATTATAGCCATTCTACAGATAAGGAAATTGAGGGCCAGAGAAGTGAAATTACTTACCTGAGGTCACATGGCTAGTAAGTAGCAGAGCTAATCCCAGGATATAGTCACTTGACTCCCAGTCAGAGAGAGGTGACCCTGTGCCACTCTGATGTAGGGTCAAGCTGGGAACCCCCTTTCACAAATCTTGTCCAGGAAGCAAAATCTGCTCTGTTTCCAGGAATATTCCAGTCACCAACAGGTGACTCAGACACAGTGACCACAAATCTGAATTGTTCTTTCTCAGACACTTAGGTGGCTCAGTGGATAGATCAATGGGCCTGGAATTAGGAAGATCTGAAGTCAAGTCTGGCCTCAGACACTTACTAGCTGTGTGACTCTGAGCAAGCCACTTAACTCTCCCTTAACCCCTATCTCTAACTTAACCTATCTAAATGTCCACATCAGTAAAATGGGAATAATAATATAGGTACTACAGCCAAAGGCTGTTGTGAGGACAAATTGGGCTAATAATTGTAAGTTGTTGTTGTTTAATTGTTTTTCAGTCATATCCCACTCTTCATGATCCCATTTGGGACTTCTTGGCAAAGATACTAAAGTGGTTTAACATTTCCTTCTCCACCTCATTTTACAGATGAGGTAATTGAGGTAAACAGAATTAAGTGACTTGCCCAGGGTCACACAGCTGGTAAGTATCTGAGGTCACATTTGAACTCAGGTCTTTCTGACTAGAGGCCCAACATTCTATCTGCTATATCACCCTCCTACCCCTAATAATTGTAAGATGCTTTATAAATCTTCAGGTGAAATATAGTGCTAGCTATTATTATTACAAATGAGTTAATTTCCATTTCCTTTCTTTTCCTCTCTCTGTCTTTTCTGTCTTTTTCCTCTGTGTCTCTCATTCTGTTTTTCTCTGACCTTCTCTGTCGTTCTGTCTCTCTTTTCCTGTCTCTCTGTGTCTCTGTGTTTGTGTCTGTTTCTCACTGTTTCTGTCTCTGTCTCTCTCTGTCTGCCTCTCTCCTCTTTCTCTGTGTCTCTGTCTGTCCCTTTCTTTCTGTCCCTCTCTGTTTGTCTCTGCCTCTGTCTCTGTTTGTCTATCTCTCTCTGTCTCTTCTCTCCTATTTCCTCTCTCCTATGTTAAAAGAGGGGTCACAAAGAGTCATACAAGACTGAAAACGACTGACCAACAACAAAAAATGCTAAAAGCTCAGATCTATATCGTATTGAAATAGAAAAGTAAGTAGCATTTTTGGTAGACCAGATGATGGCAGCAGAGAGCAACAGAAGACTTTGAAAGCTCAAATCACAGAGGACCAGCTAATGGACAGCCCAGCAGAGAGAATGATCCAGCCTTACAGCAGCTACCCTTAGATACTGTCTATGCATGCCTCCATTTCCTTTCCTCTCACTTCTCAATCCTTTGTAAAGGGACTTTAGACTGATCACTCATCTGAAATTGCCTGCTCTGAAATTAACAATGTGCTTTTAATCGGACTTTTTCCTCAGTCCTCATCCTTCTTGATTTCTCTTTGACATTGTCGAGCTTTCTTCTCCTCCTGTGTACTCTTTACTCTTCGAGTTTGTGCAATATTGTCTCTTATTTCTTCTCTCCATAAGACCACTCTTCTGAGTCTTCTTTGCTTAGTCATTACCCATATTATACCTGCCAACTGTGGGTACCCTAAGGCTCTGTCCTGAACTTTCTCTTCTTTATATATACCACAACTTCTTAAACTGTGGGTCGTGACCCCATATAGGGCAGTGAAAATTTTGGCAACAGTAAAAAGTTTCTGAACGTGCAATGACCAAAAATTAATTCAAAATCAAACATGTAATAAATTCAAGGTGTTTTGGGCAGCTTGCATTGAGCAACTTCACTGCAACCTTGGTTCTGAACACAAAGCACACTCACTTTGCACTGCACATGCCCTCAGGTCACGCAACACCAACAAAAACTGCCAAAATGGGAAAAAGGGTCTGAGTGGAAAAAGTTTAAGAAGCCCTGATCTATACTTTCTCAGTGACTTCATCAGCTCCCATAGGTTTAATTCTTATCTCTACTTAGATGAGACTCCCAGATCTATATAATCAGTCCCAGTCTCCCTCCAGGGCTTTTAGGTAGTACAGTGGATAGAGTGCTAGGTCTGGAATCAGGAAGAGCCGAGTTGAATTTTTTTTTAAATTTGTTTTAGGCAATTGAGGTTAAGTAACTTGCCCAGGGTCACACAGCTAGTAAGTGTCAAGTGTTTGGTCTGAGGCCAGATTTGAACTCAGGTCCTACTGACTTCAGGGCCGGTGCTCTATCCATATGAGTTCAAATTTGACCTCAGACACTTACTAGCTGTGTAACCTGGGCAAGTTAATTAACCATTTGCCTCAGTTTCTTCATCTGTAAAATGAGCTAGAGAAAGAAAAGGCAAACCACTTCAGTATCTTTGCCAAGAAAACCCTCCAAAAAAGGGGTCAGGAGGAGTCAGACACAATTGAAAGTGACAGAACAACAGCAGCTAGTCTCCCTCCTGAGAGCCATTCCTACAGCACCATTATTTTTCCAGTTAACCCAGGCTCACAACCTTGACCCATCAGTCCCATCTAATCAGTTGCCAAATCTTGTCATTTCCACATCCGCAACCCGTCTTGCCTACATCCCCTTCTCTCTATGTATAGAGTCACTTTCCTAATTCGAGCACTCATTTCCTGTGACCTGGATGACTGCAACAGCCTCCTGATTGGTTTCCCTCACTCAAGACTCTCACCTTTTCAATCCATCCTCTGCGGAGCTGCCAAAGTGATTTTCCTAAAGTGAGAGTCTGATCATGACATTTCTTTATTCAATAAAATAAGTGACTCACTACAACGTCTAAGAGAAGGAATAGACAGACGGATGGGCAGATAGACAGATTTTTTTTTTGTCCTTCATTTTCAAAGTGTGAATTGGATTTAAGTAAGGCAGAACTGCATATAGTCATCAGCCTCACTCTCTCTTCCTGAGTAATCAAAGTCCAGTGTCAAGACAAAAGTCAAGACAACTAGCCTGGGATACAGTGGATGACTTGGCATCTTCGATGTCTGACCAAGCTCTAAGCGCTCCACAGTGCCTGCTTCAGCCACCATCACGGCTGCTGGAACAAATTGTTCTCATCTGCCCATTTCACTGAGGGAAGTCTTCACGTGCTTGGGGTAGACCTCTGCCTAACTCACCAACAGGTGTGAGGCCTGTCGGTTACCTTTAACCCAGACCAGATTGTGTCCACTTCACACACTACAGCTTCTTGGACCCACAGGTGAGAGTTGAGTACCAGGTAGAAACCAAAGGTGAATGTGCAGTCCTAAAAAGAGCTTAGCAAGCCCTCTCACGAAAGGTACTAGTCCTCCTTGAACATCTCACACACCCCAAATAGATAGATAGATAGATAATGTATATACCTACATATCACCACCAGTTGGAACTGGAGAGCAAGGCAGGCCAAACTGTTGATCACACCTGGACATGGGGTCCTGTATTTACTCTGCCTAGGGAGCTCACTCCCCACCTCTCTGCTCCCTTCACTTGAGCCCCAATCACTCCCTTTGTGGGGCATAACTTTCTTTCAAATTTGGTACATACTGCCTTCCAGGGAAAGAGGCAAAAATGCCCATCCATTTATCCATCTCTGTCTACACTGGATTTACTAGGAGTATCTTCGTGGGAGCTGTTCTCTTTGTTTCTCTCTGTATATGTCACTGTCTCTGTCTATGTGTGTCTCTCTGTCTCTGTGTCTCTCTGTCTTTCTATCTGGCTTTCTATTTCTCTGTCTCTCTGTTCCTCTGTCTTGTCTCTGTCTCTCTATCTTTGTCTCTCTGTGTGTCTCTCTCTTTCTCTCTCTCTCTTAACAAAATTAATAAACTCTCACCTCTACCCCTTGACAGTTTGTACTGGCAAAATCCAAACTGGGTTTACAAAACCTCAAAGATTTAGATCTCTTTTCCTTTGGAGTTTGTCCTCCCTCTTTTCCAATCCTCCCTTATGAATTCAAGTAAGTAAAATTGGCACAGGCTTGATAGGGATCTGGTTTTAATACAATTTTAAATGCAAGGGGCAGTTAGGTGGTGCAGTGGATAGAGCTCTGGCCTTGGAGTCAGGAGGACCTGAGTTCAAATCCAGCCTCAGACATTTAACACTTACTAGCTGTGTGACCCTGGGTAAGTCACTTAACCCCAATTGCCTCACCAAAAAGCAGGAAAAAAGAAAGAAAAGAAATGGGTAAACATCTAGACATTTTCCCCCTGCATCTTCTCTGCTAGGATGGGTAAAATCAGGAAATAGATATGAATGTGGTTAAGAGTAGAGTGGATCTGTGTCCCAGGAGGCCACGGGGGAACCCAAACCAGTTTCATCTATAGATACACATTGCTTCATGCCCCACTGGCACTAGCAGGCTCTGGATTAATTCTTCTGCATCTAAGTATCATCAATACTTGGGACTCTAATCAAGGCCAAGTAAGAAGTATTCATGTGGTCTAAACTGAACAATTTTTGGAAAGTTCTATTTACAGACCCTGATTAGGACTCTATCATTTGAGAATGACAACAGTACAGGAGAAGATGGGGGGAGCATCTTCAAGTTAAAATCCTTCTTATCCCCCCATTCTTCTCAAACCAGTGAGAACCATAAGATACTCCAGACAAAAGCACCCACATTCTATTCTGTTTAGCTTTCAAACCTACAATCCTTACTGGCCTCTGGGGAATGTGTCACAGATAAAGTAGTCTGTCATTTTAAAATCTTTCAAAACTTAGCCTCAACCTACATTTCCAGCCTTATTACTCTCTTTCACACATTCTATAGCACCCCCTCCCCACTGGCCTTCTTACTGTTCCTCATACACCTATCCTCTATCACTGCAAATTTGTACTGGCTCCCTGTTTGCCACCCATCCTCTCCTCACCTCCATCTCTCAGAATTTGGTGGGGGGGGAGGATAATCAATCAATCAACAAGCATCTATTGGGGCAGCTAGGTGGCACAGTGGATAGAGAACTGACCCTGGAGTCAGGAAGATGTGAGTTCAAATCCGGTCTCAGACACATAACACACTCACTAGCTGTATGACTCTGGGCAAGTCACTTAACCCCAATTGCCTCACTAAAAAAAAAAAGAAAAAAAGCACTTATTAAGTGCTTACTATTTGCCAGGCACTGTGCTAAATGCTAAGGATACAAAGGAAAAGACAAAATAGCCCCTGCCCTTAAGAAACTTAGATTCTGATGTGGGATATAACCAATGTCTGTAGATAAGGCTGTACAAAATAAATCTAAAGTAGAAGGAAGATAACCTTAGACAGGTGCTACAGAACCATGAGCTATTATCACTACTTTTACAGAGTTTACCTTTCAGTAGGGAATGCAAGGCTACCACACAAAGAATTACTTAACAATCAGAGGCAGTGGGGTACAAGGCAAAACGGAAACTGAAGGGACCAGAAAAGACTCCAGGAAGGAAGAAGCACCTCATGAGCTGGTCTGTGAGGAAATGAGGGATCAGAAGAATCAGAAACTGAGAAGAAGAGCATTTTAGGGGACAGCCAGTTCAAAGGGATGGAGATAGGAGATGGAGTGCCCTGTGGAAGGAACTTCAATATGTCTGGCTGTATTGCCAGTACCCCCTTCTACACGAAGCTTTTCTTGATTTTCCTCCCTTGCCTCCTTCAAGTCCCAGCTAAAATCCCACCTTCTACAGGAAACCTTTCCTGATCCTTCTTAGTTCTAGAGCTTGCCTTCTGCTGATTATGTCAAATTTATTCTGTTTGTATCTTGCTTATATATAGTTATTTGCATGTTGTCTTTCCCACTAAATGGTGAGCTCTTCAAGAGCAAGGACTGTCTTTTACGTTTCTCTGTGTCCCCAGTGCTTAGCACAGTGCCTGGCATATAATAGACATTTAATAAAAGTTGGCTGACTACTAGTGTCTTTAACCTCAAAATTATCTTGCATTTATATTATATATGTCTACATTCGTCAGTATTGTCTCCCACGGTAGAATGCAATCTCCTTGAGGGCAGGGCCTGTTTCACTTTTGTCTTTGGACCCTCAGTAGCTAGCACAGTGCCTGGAACACAGTAAGCAACTAATAAATACTCGTTGACCAATTGCTTGAGCATGTCTCATATTGTCTCTATGTTTCCCAGGGAGTGACTGGGGAAGTGTCATTTGAATTAATTGCTTTGGCCTCGGAGGCAGATGGCACAGAGAAAAAAAGGTGCCCAAAACCAGAGGAATCAGGTAAAGTGGATAATCAATAACTGTTTTGATTGATTGAACATCATCTCTTCCCCTACAATATAACTGAGGACAAGCTCAGAGTGGGAGGAAGGGGAAAAGCACACCTGATAGCCTCATCCCAAAGGATAGTGGTTTGCCTTGATTAGAAGCAAAGAATAACCCAGGTTCATTGAGAAGCCATCACCCTCACCAGAACACTAGCTCAAAGGGAGGCTTCACCCAAAGGAAGACCCACCTTTAAGCCTTTCCCAGTCCTAGCACTAACCCCAAACCCAAAGCTAATTGATTATTCCTTAGTTATATCAGTCACCTCCAGACCTGATTCATGTCCCTCTTTCACCGGCCTGAATCCAGAACCTGCTTCTCAGAGCTAAGAACCTGACTCAGTACCTACCTTCAAGCCCCTACCTCACCCACTTATAGGATCATAGGGCTTAGAGATGGATACAGTCCCTTGAAGTCATCTAAACCAACCCTCTCATTTTACAGCTGAGGAAACCATACTAACTTACAGAGCCAGCCTCTAAACCCAGATCCTCTGACTCCAGGTCTAATACTCTTTCCACTGCATTATACTGGGCTCAAACCCTAGTACAATCTTGGCAAGACACAAAACCTCTCTGGGACACAGTGTCCTCATCTATAAGATGAGGGGATTGGAATAGATGGACCCTGAGGTCTCTTCCAAACCTTTGATTCTCTCGTCTTCTCTGGCCCCTTTTCCTGATGTATCAGCCTAGAGAGAGGATCAGAGTAAAAGGAGGAAAGTGAACCCAAACACCATAGAGCGCACACACACACATACACACACATACAAATGTGTATGAGATCCTCAGATACACCAGAGAAACCCAGACTGTGTTCCCTCTCCTGGTATGATCCTAGGCTGTCACGTGGTGGTGCTGGCACCACCTGGTGGCCATGACTTAGAAATACAATTAATAGTTTCTTTAGCTTTCTTAGGAATAACTCACCCATTCATTCAGCTAAGATTTTTTAAATCCTGCTCTATGGTAGCGGTGTAATCCTACACCCCCACGCTAAGGATACATGTAAAGGATACAAAGTTAAATTCATTAGCAATAATCACATGTTGGATAAACCATGCTGGCTACTATATTGCCACTGTACTAATCTGATAAAAGAACACTCCAGCAAGGTCTGTGTCCTGTCTGCCTGGAGTGGTAGTACACAGATACACTAGT
Organism: Vombatus ursinus; assembly: GCF_900497805.2. Taxonomy (NCBI): domain Eukaryota; kingdom Metazoa; phylum Chordata; class Mammalia; order Diprotodontia; family Vombatidae; genus Vombatus; species Vombatus ursinus. Next base: position 52,462,785 of record NW_020954576.1, read on the forward strand.
CATATCCCCCGAGGAGCTCAAGGACAAAGAGAAGGGAGCCACATATACACAAATATTTATAACAGTGCTTCCTGAAGCAGGAAAACAACTGGAAGGAGAGTGGGAGCCCAACAATTGGGGAATGGCTGAAGAAATTGTGGCATGTGAATGCAATGGAATATTATTGCACTATAAGAAATTTAGAAGTATGACTAATTCAGAGAAAGTTGAGAATACTGTATAAAGTGATTCAGAGTAAAGTAAGGAGAAAAAATTTACATGATTGCTACAATAACACAAAGGAAAACCACATTGAAAGGTTTTAGGACTCTGATCAACAGATTGACCAATTGTGATTTCACAGGCCTGATACCTGTGGGAGGAATGTGCTGGAACCAGCTCAAACCAGCTCATGAGAATGCATTGTTAAATTTTCAGTGTAAGCATTTAAACCTCAGGAATTGGCAAGCATTACAAATCCGGGTTTGATTTATTGTTTTGTGGATTGTCTAGACTTCAGAAACTGATGGAGAAAATGGTGATTATGTAGACTAAGCTTTAAAGTATGTCCTGTTTACATTTTTTTTTCAGAGATCCAGTTGTTAAAAATTTTCAGCACTCCACTGCCTAACAGTGAAATATGCCTCCATTCTGTACATAGAGAGCTGCTGCAGTATAGACACAGACTATATGCACATGTGCCCGTTTATTTTGTTTAACTTCACTTTTTGTTACAAGGAAAGTGTTTTGTTTTGTTTTGTTTTTGAGGGTGTGTCATTGGAAAGTGACAAGTAACAATGATGTAAAGAAAAGAACACAAAAAAATTAAAAAATTAAAAAAAGAAGATCAATAAACTTTTTTGAATGAAGAACAATGAATTTGAATGCAGAGAACTTGAGTTCAGGTCCCAGTTCACTTACTAGTTATGGAACAAATTGGACAAATTACTTAATATTTCTCTCAATTTTCTCATGTGCAAAATACAATAATACTAATCCCAAAGAGAGTCAAGTTCTTTCTCTGACCCTCCACCAACCCTAGAGTAAAACTCTGGTAAAATCTCTAAGAGAAAGTTCAGATATGGCCTATACATAGAAATTCCCAAAATTTGGGTAATGGGGCCCTTTCTCATAAAGATACTCAATATATGATATAGGTATCCAATACGAGACAGTTGTTTTTTCCTCCATCACTGAAATGCCTAAGAAGCAAAGAGCTCAAAAGCAAGCATGAACAGGAAATACAAAATAGTCAAATAATCCATTATACTCATTATGTTCCCTGAGGAAAGTAAAACCCTTTTATGAGACTGCTAAATAGATATTTCCATTCACTGGGGCATAATTTCCCCCAGGATCCTTCCACCTCCCAGAGAGTCCTTCCCCTCCCCCCCCAAAAAAAGGTATTTTTAAAGAAAAGAAAGTAAAGAAGGAAGAAGAAAAATCATTTTAACTGATCAATACCTTGAAAAAGTCTGAAAATATGTTCAATATACAAACTTGTGGACTTTTCATCTCTGCAAAAGGGTGGGGTGGGGCAATTCTCATCTCCTTTTGAGTCATGGTTATTATTTATAATTCTGTAATATTCACTTTTGATTTTTTGTGTAGTTGTATCTGTTTACATTGTTATGTATATTGTATTCTTGGCTCTGTTTATTTCACCCTGCATCAGTTCATGTAGATCTTTCCAAGCTTCTCTGTATTCATCACATTCAGAATTTCTTTTTTTTTCTTTTTGGTGAAGCAATCGGGTTAAGTGACTTGCCCAGGGTCACACAGCTAGTAAGTGTCAAATGTCTGAGGCCGGATTTGGACTCAGGTCTTCCTGACTCCAAGGCCAGAGCTTTATCCACTACACCACCTAGCTGTCCCACATTCAGAATTTCTTACAACTCAATAATATTCCATCATGTTGATTTGTAATTTATTTGGGCATCTACTTTGTTTTCAATTCTTTGCTACCACAGAAAGTGCTGCTACAAATATTTTGGTAGACTTTCTATATTATCAATAACCTCCTTGGAATAAAAGCAAAATAATGAACTCTTTAAGTGTCAGTCAGGTAATTAACCAGCATTTATTTATTAAGTGCCTATGTCTCAGGCACTGTGCTAAGTTCTGAGAATACAAAGAAAGACAAAAACAAATAAACAAAACACCAATCCCTGATCTTAAGCTTATAGTCTAAAAGGAGAGACAATATCCAAATAACTCTGTACAAACAATATATATAGAATACATTGGGGAATGGTCTCAGGGAGAAGGCACTAAAATTAAGAAGGACTGGGGAAAACTTCTTGAAGTAAATGGGACTTTAGCAGATACTTGAAGGAACCCAGGGAAGCTGGGAGGTGGAAATGACATGAAAAATAGCCAGTGAAAATAGTCAGAGTCAGGAAATGGAATTTTACAGTCAAGGAAGGGCAAGGAAGCTAGTGTCATTGGATCAAAGTATACATGGAGAAGAGAAAGATATTAAAAAACTGGAAAGGTAGGAAGGGGCCAGGTTACGAAGAGCTTTAAAAGTCAAAGATCCAATATATTTTATACTGGAGGCAATAGGAAGCCACTGAAATGTATTGAATGGGGGTCAGATCTGCACTTTAGGAAGAGCAATTGGACAACTGAGGAGAGGATGAATTGAACTGGAGAGAGACTTGAGGCAAGGAGAGCAACCAGCAGGATTCTGCAATAGGTCAGGCACGAGGCTATGAGGGTAAGGACATTTTGACCATTTTATTTGCACAATTCCAAATTGCTTTCCAAAATGGTTGTACTGATTCACAGCTCCACCAATAATCCACTAGCGTACCAATCTTCCCAAAGCCCCTCCAACATTGACTAGTCCCATCTTTTGGTATCTTTACCAATTTGCAGGTTATGAAGTGAAATGTCAGGGTTGTTTTGATTTGCATTTTTTTTATCATTAGTGTTTTGGAGCATGCTTTCATGTGGTTGTTAATAGTTTGCATTCTCCTTTTAAGAACTATTGGTTGCTTACTTTGATCACTTATGCATATGAGGTGTTTAGGGAGGACCAGTACCTCTGGTGGGAAGGCTTGCTGAACACTTTTCAGGACTGCTCACCAGCTTTTGGTGTCCACTTATCACCTAACTTTCATCTGTGGCTCCAAGAAGCTTTAGCATGTGCAGTAGCCATACCCCAGTAAGACTGTCTTGGCAGATGTGCCAAACCACATTGAGGGTAGCTGACTAGTTGGTGATTTAGGGGGATGCCTACCCAAGCATGTGAAGAATTCTCCTGGCAGAATGGGTGGATGAGAACAATCTTGTTGCAACAGCCATGAAGGCAGTTGAAGTAGGTGCCACGGAGCGCTGAGAGCTCGGTCAAACATAGAAGATGCAGAAGATGTCAAGGTCATTCACCGCATCCCAGGTCATCACCAGTCATCTTGACTTCTCTCTTGCCACTGGATACTGATGACTCTGGAAGAGAGAGCGAGGCTGACAACTCTTCACAACTTTGCCTCACTTAAATCAAATTCACATGAAAATCGAGACAGTACCCATTATCCCAACATGGTGATGTCATTGGTCTTCTTGGTCTTATATTTATCTGTTAATTGTTTATTTATTTTGGATACCAAGCCCTTGTTGGAGAAATTTGACACAAAGATTTTCCCCCCTTTGACGACTTCCCTTCTTATCCCAGTTGCATTAATGTTGTTTGTGAAGAACCTTTTTCAGTTTCATGTAATTTGTTACCTATTTTATCTCTTAATATTCTCTGTTACTATTTTGTGACTGCTGTCCTTGAACGTTGTTTCTGTTTGCTTCTCTTGTATATCTGTTGTCTGAGATATTTGTTCAGTTCTGGTTTTCTTTCTAAGGATGCTTCAAGTACCTCTTTTTTATTGAACGTTCATCTTTTTTTACTAATGGTTAGGCTGAGGGTGGCAGGGTCTGCTGTCTTGGGTTGTCTCTTGAGCTCCTTTGCTCTTCAGAAAATATTGTTCAATTTCTTCCTACAGTTTCTGGTGGGTGTGTGTAGAATAGTATTATATTATTCAAATTTCCTTTCCTTTATATTTAAAGATCTTTCTCCTGGTATCTTGCAGAATTTGTTGCTTGTCATTGGAATTACTAAACTTAAACATTATGTTTCTTGGAGTTTATAAGTCCTCTACTCACCTTTCAAAGTCCTTCATAACCTAACTCCTTTCTAACTTTCCAGTCTTCTTATGCCTTACTCCCTTCCATGTATTCTGAAATCTAGGGACAATGATTTCTTTACCATTCCTCTAAAACAATACTCAATCTCCTGATTCTGTATATTTTTGCTGACTGTTCCATAAGGCTGGAATTCTCTCTTTCCTCATCTCTGTCTCCAACTTCCTTGAAGTCTCTGCTAAAATCCCAACTTCTGCAAGAAGCCTTTACTGATCTTCCTTAAAGCTAGTGCCTTTCCTCAGAGATTACTTCCAATTCTACACACACACACACACACACACACACACACACACATCCTGTTTATACATAGTTGTTTGCATGTAGTCCCCCTTATTAAATTGTAAGCTCTGTGAGAGCAGGGTCTATTTTTGCCTTTCTTTGTATCAACACAAAGAACAGCACCTGGCATATAATAGGCATTTAATAAATTATTACTGATTTGGCTTACCTCCCATTGTTATGGTAAAGGTTCAGTACATGATGCTATTTTCACAGCTTAGAAAACAATCTAACAAAAAACCAGATTTAGAACATCTCACCTTATATACCACAATTTTAAAAAAAATCATCTCCAATAAATAACCAAGCTATATAAGCAATTTCCATAAATATGTAAGTCTAAGGACTACACCCCAGGAGATGAGGTCAAAGGATATAAATTAATAGTTTTCAAATGAATAAATATAAACTATTAAAAATTATTTTTAAAAACATTCCAAGAAAAGTTGCAGGCTATAAAATAAACCCACATAAATCTTTGGCATTTCTAAATATTACCAACAAAGCCCAACAGCAAGAGATAGAAAGAGAAACTCCTTTTATACTTACCATAGACATTAAAAAATATTTAGGAGTCTACCTCCTGAAAGAAACCCAGGAACTATATGAACACAATTATAAAACACTTTTCACACAAATAAAGTCAGATCTAAATAATTGGAAAAACATCAGTTGCTCATGGGTAGGCCGAGCTAATATAATAAAAATTACAATTCTACCTAAGCTAATTTACTTATTCAGTGCCATACCAATCAAACTACCAAAAAATTATTTTATAGAGTTAGAAAAAATAATAAAAAGATTCATTTGGAACAACAAAAGGTCCAGAATATCAAGGGAATTAATGAAAAGAAATGCAGGGGAATGTGGCCTAGCCATTCCATATCTTAAATTGTATTATAAAGCAGCAATCATCAAAACTGCTTGGTACTGGTTAAGAAATAGAGTGGTGGATCAGTGGAATAGGTTAAGTATGCAAGACACAGTAGTCAATGACTATGGTGATCTATTATTTGATAAACCCAAAGACTCCAGCTACTGGGATAAGAACTCACTCTTTGACAAAAACTGCTGGGAAAACTGGAAAAGAATATGGCAGAAACTAGGCATAGACCAAAATCCCACACTATATACCAAAATAAAGTCCAAATGGCTTCATTATTTAGATATAATGGCTGATACTATAAGCAAACTGGGAGAGCAAGGAATAGTTTACCTATCATATTTAAGGAGAACAGAAGAATTCATGACTGATAGAGAACATTACGAAATGCAAAATGGATAACTTTGATTACATTAAATTGAAAAGTTTTTGCACAAACAAAGCCAATGCAATGAAGATTAGAAGGAAGGTAGAAAATTGGGAAAGAATTTTTGCAACCAGTCTCTCTGATAAGGGCCTCATTTCTAAAATATATAGAAAATTAAGTCAAATTTATAAGAATACAAGTCATTCCCCAATTGATAAATGGTCAAAGGATATGAACAGGCAGTTCTCAGATGAAGAAATTAAAGCCATCTATAGTCATATGAAAAAATACTCTAAATCACTATTGATTAGAAAAATGCAAATCAAAACAACTCTGAGGTACCACATCACATCTATCAGATTGACCAACATGACAAAACAGGAAAATGATAAATAGTGGAGAAGAAATGGGAAAACTGGAACACTAAGCATTGTTGGTAGAGTTGTGAAATGATCCAACCATTTTGGAGAGCAATTTGGAACTATGCCCAAAGGGCTATAAAAATGTGCATACCCTTTGACCCAGCAATAGCACTTCTAGCACTATATCCCAGAGAGATCATACAAATGGGGAAAAGACCCACATGTACAAAAATATTCATAGCAGCTCTTTTTGTGGTGGCAAAGAACTGGAAATTGAGAGGATGTTCATCAACTGGGGAATGGCTGAGCAAGTTGTGGTATATGAATGTAATAGAATACTACTGTGTTATAAGAAATGATGAACAGGCTGACTTCAAAAAAACCTGGAAAAATTTGCATGGTCTGATGCTGAGTGAAGTGAGCAGAACCAGGAGAACATTGTACACAATAACAGCCATGTTGGTGATGACAAATATTGATAAACTTAACCCTTCTCAGCAATACAAAGATCTAAGACCAAAGGCCTCATGACGGAAAATGCTATCCACAAAGAAGAAAGAACTATGGAGTTTGAATGCATATGGAAGCATACTATTTGCTATTTTTTTTCTTCTGTTGTGGTTTGTTTCCTCTTTCTGATGGCTCCACCTATTGGTTCTAATTCTTACAACATGACTAATGTGAAAATATGTTTAATAGAAATGTATGTGTATAGCCTATATCAGATTGTATGCTGCCTAGGGGAGGGAGGTGGGGAGGGAGGGGGAGAAAAATTTAAAACTCAAAAGCTTATGGAAGTGATTATTGATCATTCAAAATAAATTAATAAAAAAAAAACATTCCAAATCTGGAGCAGCTATGTGGCATAATGGATAGAGCACTGGCCCTGAAGTCTGGAGGACCTGAGTTCAAATCCGGCCTCAGACACTTGACACTTACTAGCTGTGTGACCTTGGGCAAGTCACTTAACCCCATTGCCTACAAAAAAAAAGAAAGAAAAAAACATTCTAAATCACTAATAACACAAAAAAAGGCAAATTAAAACAACTCTGAGTCTTCATTTCACATCCATTGAAGTGACAAAGATGATAAAAGGCTGAAACAGTCAATGCTGAAGGGTATATGGGAAGTAAGGAATACTACAATACTGTTGATCTATGGATTGGGTCCAACCACTCTGGAAAACAATTTGGAATTATGCAAGAAAAGTTACTAAACTGGTAATATCCTTTAATTCAATGATCCCACTCCTAAGCATATATCCCAAGGAGATCAAAGACAAAATATATCTTATATATGCTAAAATATTCATGGTAGCATTTTTTTTTGTAGTAGCAAAAAAATTGGAAACAAGATGATCACCCATAAATTGGGGGGATGACTGAATAAACTGTGTTTTATTAATGAAAGAGAATATTCTTGTACCATAAAAAACAAGGAATAGGAAGAATTTGGGGGAAATGTGAAAATTTCTATGAACTGATGCAGAGCAAAGAAAACAGAACTAAGAGAAGATGTATATAACTATCACAATATAAGTTAAATCAACATTAAATGACATCAGAACTCATAGCAGATATGATTATTAATCTTGGCTTCAAAATACCTATGACAAAATATACTTTCTTCCTCTTGTTAAAGGGTTATTAGGCTTAAAAGTATGAAATGTTGCATAAGCCATCAGAAGTGTGGGGGGGGTGTAGGGGGGGTGTGGGTGGTTGTGTGTGTGTGGGTGGGTGTGTATTTTGCTTAGCTGTTTTTCTTAGTAACAAGAGAGAGATCTAGAGGGCAACAGAAAGTGACAATGGTAAACAAAACAAAAAGCATCAATTAAACACTTCAGAAATGTTGCTATTCTATTCTCAGCAATACAATGACCCAAGATGATTCTGCATGATACATGATGAAAAATGCTATCCACCTCCAGAGAAAGGACTGACAGTCTGAATGCAGATTGAAGCACACTATTTTTCACTTTCTGTATTTTTTTTTCATGGTTTTTCCTCCTTTGAGTCTGTGTCTTCTTTTACAACATGATCAATATGATAATGTTTTGCATGATCAAACATGTATAACCTATATCAAATTGCTTGCCATCTTTGGCGAGGGAGGTGAGGGAAGAATGGAGAAAATTTGGAACTCAAAAAAATTTTAATAAAAGTTTAAAATTGTCTTTATATGTAATTGGGAGAAAATAAAATATTATTTTTAAAAAAGAAAAATAAAGAAAAAAGAAGTGTTGCTATTGTATTTTGTTGATCTCATTTGGGGAGGAGGGAAGTTGGTTTCCTTCCCTAAGTCCAGGAAGTAAAGTGCAAAAAAAAAATTATTTTTAATTTTTAAAAATTTTTTTAAAAGAAAGTAAAGGCTAATAATGGAAGTAAGGAAATTGTGCAAAAACATGCATCTACTACTGTTATCCCATTATAAAGTGTGAAAAAGTTTCCCAGAACAGTTTGTCATTGGCTAGCCAAGATTGACTACACCCTGGTGGCTGTTAAAAAGCTAAGCTTGAAAAATAGTCTAGCGTTGAGGTAAAAAACAGCTTTGTGGGAGAGTGACCTTGGTGACTGTACTACAGTGGGGGATTCAGAGCGGAAAAGGGAAGGGGAGGGAATTTCTCCTTCCTACCCATCACCATTGCCCCTGGAGCTTTGCAGCAGAACTACTCTCCCAATAAACATTGCATCTAACAAGGGGCAGAGAAAAAGAGAGAGACAGTCAGAGAAAAACAAAGACAGAGACAAATATAAGACACAGACACATAGGGACAGAAAATGACAGAAAAGGAGAGAGAAAGAGGCAGAGACAGAGAGAGACACAGAGAAACCGAGAGAGAAATAAAGAGGGGGGGAGGGGAAGAGAAAGAGAAGAGAATGGGAGAGAAAAATAGAAACAGATAGAAAGGCAGAGACAGACTTATACAGACACAAACACATAGAGACTGAGAGACAAAGAGACAGGCAGTGGCAGAGATAGACAAGTCTGAGAGAGACAAAGAAAAAAGAGACAGAGATACAGATAGAGACAGACAGATGGAGACACAGAAAGAGGAAGGAAGGAAGGAAAGAAGGAAGATGCAAAAAGAAACAGACACAGAAAAGCCAAGAGAGTGGGGGGAAAGAGACAGTCAGAGAGGGGTGGTGTGGAGGGAGGTGGGGGGGCAGGGAGAAGAGGAAGGAGAGACTGAGGGAAGGGGAGAAGGAGAGAGAGAGAGAAGAAGGGAGGGATAGAGGGGGAGAGGGAGAGGAAAGAGGAAGACATAGGAAGGGAGGGGGGGGGGGGGCAGAGTGAAAGGGAGGGGAGGAGAGGGAGGGAGGGAGGGGGACAGGATAGATCTTCCCAGATTCCACACTTAAGGAGGGGACCCAGGACACCACCTGACTACAGAACTTCAATGTGCCCTTGTTATTTCCCATTAGACTGTGAGCTCTTTGGGAACAAGGACAGCCTTTTGCCTTTCTTTGAACCCCCACAGCTTAGCACAGTACCTGGTACATAGTAGGCATTAAATTTTTTGTTGTCCATTTTCAAAGAGGATCAAAATGACATCACCATGCCAGAGTCAAGTTTTAGTGTCTATGACTGTGGCTACTCAGACCAGTATGAGCTTGGAATACTCTAACACAGGTCAGGCACAAATAGTCCTTGTGAACCTTTGGGGTGGATTCTCTAAGTCTGCATATCTTGTGTTTCTCTTAAGCAACCGCAATTCTGCTTTGCTTATACAGTACAGCACCTTCTCTGATGTGGACTGACCATTCTGAGCAATCTTGTGCCAGTGTCTCCCATGTCACACAATCAATTCCAAAGTTCTTAAGAGACCTTGAAAGTGTCCTTGTATCGCTTCTTCTGACCACCATGTCAACGCTTGCCCTGTGTGAGCTCTCCATAAAATAGTCTTTTTGGCAAGCGTATGTTTTGCATTCGAACAATGTGACCAGCCCATTGGAGTTGTGCTGTTTGAAGCTGAGTTTGAATGCGTGGCAGTTTAGCTCGAGAAAGGACCTCAGTGTCTGGTATCTTATCCTGCCAACTGATCTTCAGAATCTTCCTAAGACAATTCAGATGGAAGCGATTCTGTTTCCTGGCATGGCACTGGTATACTGTCCAGGATTCACAGGCATAGAACAATGAGATCAGCACAACGGCTCTGTAGACCTTCAGTTTGGTAGTCAGTCTAATACCTCTTCTCTCCCATACTTTCTTTAGGAGCCTCCCAAACACTGAGCTAGCTCTGGCAATGTGTGCATCAACCTCATTATCAGTGTGTACATCCCTGGAAAGTACACCATCAAGTTAAGTGAACTTATCCACAGCATTCAAAGTTTCTCCATTTGTTATAACCAAAGGTTCCATGTATAGATGGTGTGGTGGTGGCTGATGGGAGGACCTATGTTTTCTTGCTAGTAATTGTTAGACCAAAATTAGCACAAGCAGCAGAGAATCAATCCATACTCTGTTGCATTTCAGCCTCAGAGGCTGCATTGAGTGTACAATCATCGGCAAACAGAAAATCATGCAACAACACTCCCTCTATTTCGGTCTTGGCTTGTAGTCTTTTCAAGTTGAAGAGTTTACTATCAGTGCAGTAGCTGACTTTGATGCCATGTTCATCGTCATTGAAAGCACTTGACAACATGGCTGAAAATATCATGTTAAAAAGCATGGGAGCAAGCACACAACCTTGTTTCACTCCACTGGTGACTGAGAAAGCACAAGAGCATTGTCCATTATCCAGAACCTGTACAAGTATGTCATCATGAAATTGACATACAATGCTGATGAACTTCTCTAGGCAACCAAATTTTGACATAATTTTCTATAAACCCTCATGACTGACAGTATCAAAAGCCTTGATCAGATCTACAAACATTGTATACAGACCTTGTTCTACTCCTGGCATTTTTCCTGGAGTTGTCAGGCAGCAAACACCATATCAACCATTCTTCAGCCCTTTCTAAAGCCACCCTGGCTCTTAGGTAGATGGCCATCTTCCAGGTGAAGGATCAGTCTATTAAGGAGGACTCTGGCAAGAATCTTGCCAGCAATAACTACGAAAGAGACCCCCCTGTGACTGTCACAGGACAATCTATTTCCTTTATCTTTATAGAGATGGACAATGGAAGCATCCTTGAACTCCTGGGAGATAATCTCTTGCCATATAACCTGGAAAATTTCAGTCAGCTTTTGTATGCTCTTGCCATATAACCTTGTAAATTTCAGCTAGAATAGAATCAGCACCAGGTGCTTTGCCACAGAAAAAGAGCCTAATGGCATTCAAAACCTCTTCTTCAGGTGGAACTTCAACTAGGGAGGGATTGACTTCAACTTGAAGTACACAGTCAATGGCTTCAGCATTGATTGATGATGGTCTGTTGAGAACACTATGGAGGTGTTCAGCCCACTTTTCTAGGATCATGTCCTTATCACTAATCAATGTGGCTCCATCAGCACTGAGTAGTTGAGATGCACCATAGGTCTTTGGCCCATAGATAACCTTCAGGGCATCGTAAAAGCACTTTGGATTGTTACTATCAGCATAATACTGAATTTCATCTGCCTTCTTACTGAGCCAAGAATCCTGCATCTCTCTAAGCTTTGCTTTATTGACTGCCTGATCCTCCTTGACCCCAGATAATCAATCAGTTGCCAAATCTTGCTGTTTCTACGTCCATAATATCTTTCACACCCAACCCCTTCTCTCTACTTATACAACTACCACTTTGGTTCAAGACCTCATCACTTCTCACCTGGATCATTGCAACAGCCTCCTAATTGGTGACCCTGCCTCAAGTCTCTCACCACTCCAGTCCATCCAGCACCCCCCTGCCATAAGCCGATTTGCCGTAAGTGCAACGCTGACCATGTCACTCCCTACTCAATAAACTCCAATTATTTCTTATTGCTTCTAAAATCAAATATGGATTCCTATAGTTAACTTTTTATGGCTTTTCAGAGCCTGGCCCCAACCTATTCTTTTAGCTGCTCCCCCAGCTATGCTCTGCAATAGAACCAAATTGATCCCTCTTTTTCTCACACACAACACTCAACCTGCTGTCTCCATGCTTTTGCATTTACTGGCCATCCCTCATGCCTGGAATTCCCTCTCTCCTGACCTCCACTTCATAGAATCCCTTTCTTCGTACGAGTCCCTTCCTTCAAGTCCCAGCTCAAACACTATCTTCTATGTGAACCTTTTCCAAATCCCCTCAGCTACTACTATCCTCCCTCTCAAATTAATTTGTATTTTGTACACAGTAAGTAACAACCACATTGTGCAATGACTGACATTGATAGATTTGACTCTTCTCAGCAATGCAAGGATTTAAGACAATTCCAAAAGACTCACGATGGAAAATGCTATCCACATCCAGAAAAAGAACTTTGGAGTCTGAATGTAGAGCATGCTATTTGCTCTCCTTTTCTTTTATTGTTTTGTTTTGTTCCTTTTTTCTCATGGTTCCTCCCATTAGTTCTAATTCTTCTTTACATCATGACTAATGTGAAAATATGTTAAATATGAATGCGTAAGTAGAGCCTGTATCAGATTGCATGCTGTCTTGGGGAAGGGGAAGGGGAGGGAGGTAGAGAAAATTTAAAACTCAAAATCTTATGGAAGTGAATATTGAAAACTAAAAATAAATAATTATTTTTAAAAACGAATTTCTATTTAACTACCTAGTATTGCATGTGTGTGTGTCCTTGTTATCTCCTCCATGGGGCAGCTAAGTGTTGCAGCACCACGCCTGCAATCAGGAGGAGCTGAGTATAAATCCAGCCTCAGACACTTATTATCTATGTGACCCTAAGCAAGTCACTTAATCCTGTTTTCCTTAGTTTCCTCATCTGTAAAATGAGCTGGAGAAGGCAATGGCAAACCACTTCCGTATCTCTGCCAAGAAAAACCCACATGGGGTCATGGAGAGTTGAACATGACTGAAACAACTCAACAATAGCAAAAATCTCCTCCATTAGAATAAGCTTGAGAGCTAGGGTTGTTTTTGTGTTTGTATTCAGTACCCTAGCACAGCACAAGGGATAGATTATGGGACCTGGAGTCAGGAACAACTGAGTTCAAATTTGACCTCAGATGCATACTGGTTGTATGACCCTAGACAAGTCACTTACTCCTTTTTTTGCCTCAGTTTCCTCATCTGTAAAATGGGAATAATAAGGATTGTTGTAAGGATGAAATTAAGATAATATTTATAAAGCACTTTGCAAACCTTAAAGTGCTATATAAATGCTAGCTTTTGATTATCATCATTGCTAATGATGATGATGATAAATAATACTTGTTGATTGATATTTCACTGCTGATATTTGGGCAAAATCTATGTTTACTTAATAATCTGTGTGTAGAATCTTAAAGCACTAAGGAGGCCTAGATACCCCAAATTAGTACATCCCCTAGCCAGAAATCAGTTGAAGGTGTCCTACATCCCAGTTAAGATCGATGGTTAGGGGGGGCAGCTAGGTGGCGCAGTGGATAGAGCTCTGGCCTTGGAGTCCAGAGAACCTGAGTTCAAATATGATCTCAGACACTTGACACTTAACCAGCTGTGTGACCCTGGGCAAGTCACTTAACCCCAATTGCCTCACCAAAAAGCAAAAACAAAACAAAACAAGATCAATGGTTAGAAGAGTACAAAGAGGAACTAAATAATGAAAAGATTCTTGAGTTTGTTGTCAGGAATTCCAATCAGAAAATCAAGTCCTGCTACAAAATCTTGGTGTTCAGGGAAAACACAAAATAATCAACCAGTGATAAGCCACCATATACCAAGTGTTTGCTTGGTAAATCAAATATAGCAATAGCACCTACTTTCCAGGGTTGTTGTAAAGATCAAATGATGTAATATTTGTAAAGTGCTTAGCTTAGCACAGTGCTTATAGTAGGCAGTATGTCGCTGTTAGTTATTATTATTGTGGTAGTCATCATTGTCATTATCATTATTGTTAAAAGATTAGGCCATCTGCTAGCCTACAAAAAGGCCTCAGGGAATGATCAATGTAATCATCTGTGCCAGTAGGGAAGTTCATTTTCCTAGTGATCAAAGAGATGAAATTGATGGAGAGTCAGGAAGCAGGGATATACTTGGATGGATGGAGATGAATGATGATGCATACAGGAAGGAATCACGTTAATAACTGAATAAAGACAAACTTCATTTTTACATCCTCTCTGGCAATGGAGAACCTTGCCAAGACTGCTCTAGGCTGGAGAGAAGCTTTGCCCAGATAGAGGGAGATGGCTGAGTCCAGTGGCTTTCTTGGGTAATACCTCAGCTGTGATGGTCCCAAGGTAACTGAAGCCACCTACAATTTGTTAGGAACAGAAGCCAAAGGCATTCAGCCCATCCATAGGCTCTGCATTGAGACTGAGGATACCAAGGATACCGAACTGAAAGCAGGCCAGAACTAGCCAGGGATAATGGGTGAAGAATTTTCAAATAGAGTGTATGTGATAAGTATGTAACCTCAATACATATGTATGTAACTCCAGTATGATATTATGTATTACAAATGACCTTTGTGCTTAGCCTATATGCAACTTTCTGTAATGCTTGTTACTACGTACCTGCATGTGTCTGGGATAATATGCAAGTATTGTTTATAGAGGTCAGCTAGATGGAGCAGTGGATAGAGTGCCAGGCCTGGAGTCATGAGTTCAAATGTGATCTCAGATACTAGCTATGTGATCCTGGGCAAGTCACTTAACCCTGTTGGCCTCAGTTTCCTCATTTGTAAAATGAGGTGGAGAAGGAAATGGCAAACCAAGTACTTTTGCCAAGAAAACCCCACAATGGGGTCACAAAGAGTGGGACACAACCGAAAAACAACCACCAAAAAAACAAAACCCTATTGCTGCTGGGGAGTATATTAGTATATTAGCTGATGTCCTGAGCCAAAAGTCAGAAAGACAGGTTCAAATCCTGCCTCAGACATTAGCTATGTGACTTTAGTCAAGCAACTTACCCTCTCTGATCCTCAGTTTCCTCATCTATAAAGTGGGATTTTTTTAAACATGCCTCAAAAAGTGAGTAGGATGTTGAAAAGAAATAATGCAGGTAGAGCACTTCACAAACTTTAAAGGGCTATATAAATTGCAGCTACTATTTTTACTTGGGTCCAAATTAATGGGCACCTAAAATTGTTTGATGCATACCTCAAAAATGAGACCTCTCCACTGAATGTGATTTTCAGGGAGTGCAAATTTTTCCTGAGTGTAAGGAAGTTTAAATATAGCAGCAAGAATACAGAGCAAAGGTTGAGAGTTGTGAAGAGGGACAGGGGCTTTCACAGTAGTCAAAGAAATATAGGACAAAAGTCCTGCTCTGCTCCTTACCCTTTAGTGTTGCTAGCCTTCTTGAGGTTTTTGAAGCTCAAGGTAATTTGTACAGCTTTGGCTGTAGCTGCTAGGGGCATGACGGTAGTTGAAAGAAATTGATTCCCTTTAACCTAACTATGGTGGGAACCTTCTGTGCAGGGGGGGCGGGGCAAGTGAGGTTAAAAAAAATAGGCCTTAGCCCTCAAGGTGTGCTTTAAAGGGTTGCTTACAACATGATCACTCTCATGCATAAGTCAAAGTTACACAAGATTCCTTGAAAGATGCAACAATAGATCTCATTTTGTTCAATGACTTCTGAGTATCAATATCAAGCAAAGCAGGCAGAAAGAAAGAAAGAAAGAAAGAAAGAAAGAAAGAAAGAAAGAAAGA
>NW_020954576.1:52478582-52597642 GCF_900497805.2 Vombatus ursinus
AGAAAGAAAGAAAGAAAGAAAGAAAGAAAGAAAGAAAGAAAGAAAGAAAGAAAGTAGATAGGTAGATTGATAGATTAGATAAATGGATTGATGGATAGATAAATACATAGATGATAGACATAGATGATACAGATAGGTTGATAGATTAGATAGCTAGATGGTTAGATAGATGAGAGACATACATAGATGATATAGGTAGTGAGACTGAACTCCTGTGAAAAGGTATGATCTCTTAAATGAGATCTACAATCACTCACAGGAGTTCAGTCTAACTACCATATTAAACACACACACACACACACACACACACACATACACGGTTGAAAAAAAAAATGCCTGTTATTCAGACTGTAATACTCAGGTACGAAGAGGACCCATAAACTGGTCAGATACATCTTGGACAGATACTGAGGATAGACAATAAACCAGATTCACAATTAAAATGGAGAAGTACCTTCGAAGAACTAATTATTGTCCCCCCACAAAAAAAAGTATAGATTTTCCCAATTTCCTTATTTCCATCTAGAATACTGCTATCCTTCTAATCATCCAGGTTCACACTTCAGAGTTATCCTCAACTCATCATTCTCCCTTACTCCCCATTGATTGGATAACTGATTTCCAAATCCTGTCCATTCTACCTCCACAAATTTCTCATTCTTGTCCCCTTACCTCTACTCACACAATCACCACCAGAGTTCAAACCCTCATCACCTATGGCCTAAACTACTTCAATAACCTCCTAATCAGTCTCCCTATATCCAGACTCTACCCCCTGCCAGTCATCCTCCACACAGCTGACAAAATATTATTCCTAAAACACAGGTCTGACTATGCTGATTCCCTGTTCAGGAAGCTACCATGGTTCCCTGTTTCTACTAGGGTAAAATACAAACTTTTTTATATGCCATTTAAAACCCCTAAAAAGTGAGTCCCAACCTCCTTTTCCTAACTTATTTCATATTATTCCCCATCAGTCTGGCCTACTTGGTGTTCCCCATACACAATGTTCTCTTTCCTACCTCCACGTCTTTGCTTTGTTTTGGTTTTTTGGGGGGTTTTTTTTGGCAAGGCAATTGGGGTTAAATGACTTTCCCAGGGTCACACAGCTAGTGAATTTCATTGTGGCTGAGGCCAGATTTGAACTCAGATCCTTCTGACTCCAGCGCCAGTGCTCTATCCACTACAACACCTACCTGCCCCTCTCCATGTCTTTGTAAAGACTCTGCCTCACTTCTGAAATGCCCTCCCTCCTCACCTCTGCCCTGTAGAATCCCTAGTTTCCTTCAAAACACAGTTAACATGCCACCTCCTACATAATACCTTTCCTGACCCCCTTGCCCTGAAATTTACTTTGTATATAGTTTGTATTTAATTATCTGTGTATATGCTGTTCCCCCCACCCAAGGGAATGTAAGCTCCTTGAGAACAAGAACTGTTGTTGTTCAATCATTTTTTTCAGTTATATCCAGTTCTTCATGACCCCATTTAAGGTTTTCATGGCAAAGATACTGGGGTGGTTTGCCATTTCCTTCTCCAACTCTTTTGACAGATGAGGAAACTGAGGTAACAGAATTAAATGACTTGCCCATGGTCACATAGCTAGTAAGTGTCTCAGGCCAGATTTGAACTCAGGAAGATGAATCTCCTTGACTCTAGGCCCTGTACATTAACCACTATGCCATCTAGCAGCCCCAGGGCAAGTACTATTTTATTATAATCTTTACAAACTCAACTCATGTCACAGTGACTTATATGTAGTAAGAACTTTATAAATGTTTTATCTCTCTAGGTATTTATTGTTTTAATTTAATGCCCCCATATTTGTCCCTGAAACAAAGGCCTATCTTTTTTAATATCAATATCCTATTAATGTTGCCATATAGCTGAGAGTCATACTATTCCACAGTTTCTGAAAAAATTAAAGTTGCTGATCAACCTAAGGGCACTGTAGAGGCTCATGATAGACTGGAGTAATCTTCAATATATTACCAGTAAAAAAAAAAACAAACAAAACTGCATGTAAGAAGAGACATAATGGATAATAGCATCATAAAAATGTATGACCAAAAAAGGAGATAAGTTTGTCAAGTAGCAAGCTTGAGGAAAGATTCATAGATAGATCACAAGTTCTTCTGGTTTCCATGCCCCCCCCCAAAAAAAAATAGAGGAAGGTCCTTACTATATTGGATGAACCACTGTGAAAGATTTCCGGAAAAGTATAGATAAAAGTTGCTTAGGGTAAGAAGCCATGGATGGGTCATGAATTGCACTTTTGGAAGGAGTAACTAACCACATTGATGGTATCACAGATTCATTAAGTATTAAGGAAGCATTTACTTTTCTATTATGTACTCATTTAAAGTGCTATTATTTGATTTATGGTTCCAGCCTGGTCTGTTGGTAGAAAATATACCAGATGGGATATTTGTGCAAGTATAGTTATCCAAAACAGCTGGGCCTCTGGCTTGTTCCTTTCTGCAGCTTGACTCTTGTCTACCAGGGCTAATCTTTCTAGAGTCCATTGTTCCATATTTACACAAATATGATTACCCAAAACACTCTAGGGATGGGTTTCAGAGTAACCTAGAACATATGCTTCATATGTATTACCATGCGCCAATGAATCAATGGATCTGTGATCTCTTCTATTTGTGGTATTTCCTTCCAATAATGAAGATTGTTCATTGCTACCCATCCATACTTACCCATCTTATATGACTCTCATCCATGCCTTCCCATAAATACACAACCAAGTGTCCTCCACAATGTGCTGGTAACCTTTCTCATGTTTTCATCATATTTCATGCAATGCCCACATAGTACACAAATTGGTCATCAGTTGAGACCAGATTTGAACTCATGAAAATGAGTCTTCCTGATTCTAAGCCCAGTGATCTATGCACTGTGCTACCTAGCTACTCATTTTTTTTTTAATAGTCAGCCAATAAGCACAGTGGAATCTTATGAGACTGTAAAGATTACTTCTTAAATTTAAATAACAAAATTTAACAGATTGCTTTTAAATATTGCTTAGAAAACCTGCCTTCTCCCTTCTAGTAACTCTCATCAAGGATGCAATCAATGAATGTGTAGAATATCCTCATAAAATTTTTGCATAAATGGAGATGTAGGGATTTGAGGAGGGAATTTTTAGTATTCTTGGTCACCTTTTTTCTGGTAGTGAGGACCGTGAAACTTTTCACACCTTTAGCGCTTTTCATTCTCTCTTACACTTTAAGATTCAATCCCTCAAAGTCTTCACAATGGGGTTGCCTTCAGCGTGGACCTCTTTGGTGAGTACTTTGTCTAGTCCAGCTGTTTTTCATATTTTTATTCTCTATTATGGCATTTCTGCTTCATCCAGCAGCATGACTTGAACTCTAAAGGGAGAATCCAAATTAAAAATCCCACTGTCCTTGAGAGTGAAATTATTTTGTTACCAAAAATGTTATAGATATTTTCCATTTTTCATCCATTAATAAGCATCTATTAAACAATTGCCATATACCAGGCACTGAGCTAAGCTCTGAGGATACAAAGACAAAACTGAAAAAGTCTCTGCCTCCGAGGACCTTACATTCCATTGCACAGACAATACATGTATTTATAAGATATAAAAAAAATATAAAGTAAAGACAAATTTAAAAAAAAAAGGCAGTAGCAGCCAGAGGGATTAAGAAAGACTTCATATGGTGGTGCTTGAGATAAATTTTTAAGAAATAGAGGATTGTAGAAGGCAGAAATAAGGAGGGGTGGCATCCCAGGCATAGGAGACTAGTACAAAAGCATGGAGACCGGAAAAGTGACATGAATAAGGAACAGCAAAGCCAGTTTGACTAAACCATAGAGTTCATAAAGATTAATGAATAATAAATCTGGAAAGGTAGGTTGGGGTGAGGTTATAAAGGGACTTTAAATGTCAAACAGAAAAGTTTCTATGTGATCCTAAGAAACCACTGGAATTTCTTGACTAGAAGAGTGACATACCCACAGGGTAAAGGTAAAAGGCTGAAGTAGAATATATTGTGCTTCAGCTAAAGAAAAAAAGCAGGAGTAGCAATCCTGATCTCAGACAAAACAAAAGCAAAAATAGATCTTATTGAAAGAGATAAGGAAGGAAACTACACCCTGCTAAAAGGCACCATAAACAATGAAATAATATCATTACTAGACATTTATGTACCAAGTGGTATAGCATCCAGATTCTTAGAGGAGAAGTTCAGGGAGTTACAGGAAGAAATAGACTACAAAACTATACTAATGGGGGACCTCAAACTCTCCCACTCAGAACTAAATAAATCTAACCACAAAATAAACAAGAAAGAGATTAAGGAGGTGAATAGAATTTTAGAAAAGTTAGATATGGTAGACCTTTGGAGAAAATTGAATGGGGATAGAAAGGAATATACTTTCTTCTCAGTGGTACATGGCACTTACACAAAAATTGAACATGTACTAGGGCATTAAAAACCTCACAATCCAATACAGAAAGTCAGAAATATTAAGTGCATCTTTTTTAGATCATGATCCAATAAAAATTATATGTAATAAAGGGCCATGGAAAGATAGACTAAAAATTAATTGGCAACTAAATAATCTAATCCTAAAGAATGAATGGGTCAAACAACAAATCATAGAAATAATCAATAACTTCATTTAAGAGAATGACAATAATGAGACAACATATCAAAACTTATAAGATGCAGCAAAAGCAGTTCTCAGAGGAAGTTTTATATCTCTGAATGCTTACATGAATAAAATACAGAAAGAGGAGATCAGTGAATTAGGCATGCAACTGAAAAAAACTAGAAAAAGAACAAATTAAAAATCCCCAATTAAATACCAAATTAGAAATACTGAAAACCAAAGGAGAGATTAATAAAATTGAAATTGAGAAAACTACTGAACTAATAAATAAAACTAAGAGCTGATTTTATGGGAAAAAAAACAATAAAATAGATAAACCTTTGGTTAATTTAATAAAGAAAGAAAGAAAGAAGAAAACCAAATTACCAGCATCAAAAATGAAAAAGATGAATTCACCACCAATGAAGAAGAAATTAAAACAATAATTAGGAACTATTTTGCTCAACTGTATGCCAATAAATTTGACAATCTTAGTGAAATGGATGAATATTTACAAAATATAAATTGCCCAGATTAACAGAAGAGGAAGTAAAATACTTAAATAACCCCATCTCAGAAAAAGGAATTAAACAAGCCATCAATGAACTCCCTAGGAAAAAATCTCCAGGGCCAGATGGATTTACAAGTGAATTCTATCAAACATTTAAAGAACAATTAATTCCAATACTATATAGACTATTTAGGAAAATAGGTGAAGAAGGAATCTTACCAAATTCTTTTTATGATACAAATATGGTGCTGATACCTAAACCAGGAAGAGTCAAAACAGAGAAAGAAAATTATAGACCAGTTTCCCTAATGAATATAGATGCAAAAATTTTAAATAAAATACTAGCAAATAGATCATAAGAATTTATCTTGAGAATAATACACTATGACCATGTAAGATTTATGCCAGGAATGCAGGGCTGGTTCAATATTAGGAAAACTATCAGCACAATTGATCATATCAACAACAAAACTAACAGAAACCACAGGATTATCTCAATAGATGCATAAAAGGCTTTGGACAAAATACAACACCCATTCCTATTAAAAACACTAGAGAGCATAGAAATAAATGGAGTCTTCCTTAAAATGATAAGTAGCATCTACCTAAAACCTTCAGCAAGCATCATATGTAATGGGGACAAGTTAGAAGCACTTCCAATATGACCGGGGCAGTGAAACAAGGATGTCCATTATCACTACTGTTGTTCAATATGATACTAGAAATGTTAGCTTTGGTAATAAGAGAAGAAAAAGAAATTGAAAGAATTAGAATAGTCAAAGAAGAAACAAAGCTATCACTCTTTGCAGATCTGATGATATACTTAGAGAATCCTAGAGAGTCAAGTAAAAAACTACTCAAAATAATAAACAACTTTAGCAAAGTTGTAGGTTATAAAATAAACCCACACAAATCATCAGTATTTCTATATATTATCAACAAAGCCCAACAGCAAGAGATAGAAAGAGAAATTCCATTTAAAGTCACTGTAGACATTATAAAAAATTTAGAAGTCTACCTGCCAAAACAAACCCAGGAACTAAATTAACACAATTACAAAACACTTTTCACATAAAAGAAATAGGGAAGTTCAGAAGATAATGAGCTCTGTTTTGAACATTTTTAAAATAATTTATTTAATTTTAGTTTTGAACATTTACTTCCGTAAGATTTGCAGTTTTAAATTTTCCCCCTCCCTCTGCTCCCCCCTCAAGACAGCATGCAATCTAATATGGGCTCTACTTATACATTCATATTAAGCATATTTTCCCATTAGTCATGATGTAAAGAATAATCAGAACCAATGGGAAGAACCAGGAGAATGAAGCAATAAAACAAAACAACAAAGGAAAAGGAGAGCAAATAGTATGCTTCCATCTGTATTCAGACTCCATAGTTCTTTCTCTGGTTGTAGATAGCATTTTCCATCATGGGTCTCTTGGAGTTGTCTTAGATCCTTGCATTGCTGGAAAGAGCCAAGTCTACGAAAGTCAGTCATCGCACAGTGTGACTGTTACTGTGTATAATGTTCTGGTTCTGCTCACTTCACTCAGCATCAGACCATACAAGCCTTTCTAAGTTTTTCTGAAGTCTTCCTGCTCATCATTTCTTATAGCACAATAGTATTCCATTACATTCATATACCACAACTTGTTCAGTCATTCCCCAATTGATGAGCATCCCCTCAATTTCCAATTCTTTGCCACTACAGAAAGAGCTGCTATAAATATTTTTGTACATGTGGGTCCTATTCCCATTTTTATAATCTCTTTGGGATACAGACCTAGAAGTACTATTGCTGGGTCAAAGCATATGCACATTTTTATAGCCCTTTGGGCATAGTTCCAAATTGCTCTCCAAAATAGTTGGATCAGTTCACAATGCCACCAACAATGCATTAGTGTTCCAATTTTCCCACATCTTCTCCAACATTTATCATTGTCTTATTTTTTCATGTTAGCCAATCTGATAGGTATGATGTGGTACCTCAGAGTCATTTTGGTTTACATTTCTCTAATCAATGGTGATTTAGAACATTTTTTCATATGACTATAGACAGTTTTGATTTCTTTATCTGAAAACTGCCTGTGCATATCCTTTGACCATTTATCAATTGGAGAATGACTTGTATTCTTATAAATTTGACTCAGTTCTCTATATATTTTAGAAATGAGGCCCTTATCAGAGATATTAGCTGTAAAAATTCTTTCCCAGTTTTCTGCTTCCCTCCTAATCTTGGATGAATCAACTTTGTGCAAAAACCTTTCAATTTAATGTAATCTAAATTATCCATTTTGTATTTCATAATGTTCTCTATCTCTTGTTTGGTCATAAATTCTTCCCTTCTCCATAGATCTGAAAGATAAACTATTCCTTGCTCTCCTAGTTTGCTTATAATATCAGTCTTTATATCTAAATCCTATACCCATTTTGACTTTTTCTTGGTATAGCATGTAAGATTTTGCTCTATGCCCAGTTTCTCCCATACTCTTTTCCAGTTTTCCCAGCAGTTTTTGTTAAATAGTGATTTCTTATCCCAGAAGCTGGAGTCTTTGGATTTATCAAATTAGCATAGTCATTGTCTGTTGTGTCTTACATACCTAACCTGTTTCACTGATCCACCACTCTATTTCTTAGCCAGCACCAAGTAATTTTGATGGTTACTGCTTTATAATACAATTTAAGATCTGATACAGCTAGGCCACCTTGCTTTGCATTTCTTTTCATTAGTTCCCTTGATATTCTGGACCTTTTGTTCTTCCAGATGAATTTGTTACTGTTTTTTCTAGCTCTATAAAATAATTTTTTGGTAGTTTGGTATGGCGTTGAATAAGTAAACTAATTTAGGTAGAAATGTCATTTTTATTATGTTAGCTCAGCCTATCGAGGATCAACTGATATGTTTCCAATTATTTAGATTTGACTTTATTTGTGTGAAAAGTGTTTTGTAATTGTGTTCATACAGTTCCTGGTTTTGTTTTGGCAGGTAGACTCTCAAATATTTTATAATGTCTACAGTAATTTAAATGGAATTTCTCTTTCTATCTCTTGCTATTGGGCTTTATTAGTAATGTATAGAAATGCCGATGATTTGTGTGGGTTTATTTTATAACCTGCAACTTTGCTAAAGTTGTTTATTATTTCAAGTAATTTTTTACTTGATTCTTTAGGATTCTCTAAGTATGCTATTATATCATCTGCAAAGAGTGATAGCTTTGTTTCTTCTTTGCCTATTCTAATTCCTTCAATTTCTTTTTCTTCTCTGATTGCTACAGCTAACATTTCAAGCATAATATTGAATAACAGTGGTAATAATGGACATCCTTGTTTCACCCCCCACCCCAATCATAATGGAAATGCTTCTAGCTTATCCTCATTATATATGATGCTTGCTAATGGTTTTTGATAGATGTTATGTATCATTTTAAGGAAGACTCCATTTATTCCTATGATCTCTACTATTTTTAATAGAAATGAGTGTTGTATTTTGTCAAATACCTTTTCTGCATCTATTGAAATAATCATATGATTTCTGTTAATTTTGTTGTTGATATGGTCAATTATACTGATGGTTTTCCTAATATTAAACCAGCCCTGTATTCCTGGTATAAATGCTACCTGGTCATAGTGTACAATCCTCGAGATAAATTTTTGTAATCTCTTTGCTAATATTTTATTTAAAATTTTTGCATCTATATTCATTAGGGAGATTGTTCTATAATTTTCTTTCTCTGTTTTGGTTCTGGTGTCAGCACCATATTTGTATCATAGAAAGAATTTGGTATGACTCCTTCTTCATCTATTTTCCCAAATAGTTTTTATAGTATTGAAATTAGTTTTCCTTTAAATGTTTGAAAGAATTCACTTGTAAATCCATCTGGCCCTGCAGATTTTTTCCTAAGGAGTTTATTGATGGCTTGTTCAATTTCTTTTTCTGTAATGGGGTTAAGTATTTTATTTCCTCTTCCATTGATCTAGGCAATTTATATTTTTGTAAATATTCATCCATTTCACTAAGATTGTCAAATTTATTGGCATACAGTTGGGCAAGATAGCTCCTAATTATTGTTTTGATTTCCTCTTCATTAGTGGTGAATTCACCCTTTTCATATTTTTGATGCTGGTAATTTTGTTTTCTCCTTTTTTTTTTAAATCAAATTAACCAAAAGTTTATCTATTTTATTGTGGGGTTTTTTTTCATAAAACCAGCTCCTAGTTTTATTTATTAGTTCAGTAGTTTTCTTAATTTCAGTTTTATTAATCTCTCCTTTGATTTTCAGAATTTCTAATTTGGTATTTAATTGGGGATTTTTAATTTGTTCTTTTTCTAGTTTTTTCAATTACATGCCCAATTCATTGATCTCTTCTTTATTTCATTCATGTAAGCATTTAGAGATATAAAGCTTCCCCTAACATTTTGAACATTTTGAGGTTGAAGTGCCTAGGGAAAATCCAGTTTGAAATATTCAAAAGACAATTGGTGATATAAGACTAGATTTCAGAAGGGACACTAAAACATGATTTATAGATCTAGGAGTAGTCTGTATAGAGTTGATAATTGAACCCACAGGACCTGATGAGCTCACCTTGGGTGATAGTATAGAGAGAAAAGAGAAGGCGGCACAGGATAGAGCCTTGGGGAAAACCCACAGTCTGGAGGTGTGATGTGAACAAAAATCTAACAAAGGAAGCTGAGGAAGATTCATATAGATAGAAGAACCAACAAAGATAAGGACTGAGGAAAGACCATCACATTTAGTCATTAAGAGTTCATTAGTGACTTTAGAGAGAGCAGCTGAGTGATAATGAAGTTGAAAGCCAAGCTACAGAGGGTTGAGAAGTAAATGAGAGAAAAGGAAGGCAGTGAGAATGAGTAGTTAGTTGTTTTCCCCCCTAGGAGTCTGGTCATGAAAGGGAAGAGAGATAAAGGATGGGAGAGAAACAGAGAAAGAAAAAGAGACAGAGAAATAGAGAGAGAAGTAAACAGGGTCAATCTGAGAAGATAGTTAGTAATTGGATTATGAGCACATATAGAGGGGTTGACCTTGGCCAGAAGAAGAACCA
Organism: Vombatus ursinus; assembly: GCF_900497805.2. Lineage (NCBI taxonomy): Eukaryota > Metazoa > Chordata > Mammalia > Diprotodontia > Vombatidae > Vombatus > Vombatus ursinus. The sequence goes on from NW_020954576.1 coordinate 52,488,787, forward strand.
CCTTTTCATCAGAAACTGAAATAAAGGAGAGATTGAAAGATAATTTCAAGATGCAGAGAAGGTAGAAGAGGGAATTTGTGGCAAATGGCCCTATTTTCTCAGTAAAGTTTAAGGTGAGGTCCTCAGCTGAAATTGGCTAAATTAAAGAGAAGGTTTGGAATAGCTGTTATGGAGAATGGGATAGAGAATCAATTAGAGAGGAATAAAAGGATAAACCTGCTGCAATGAGAAGCCAGGTGAAATTAAATAACATAAATTTGTTGAGGACTTAGATCTCATGGTTACATAACTTCCTCTAGATTCTTTCAGCAGCATATATGGAGTAATCCAAGGTTGGGATTTAGCAAGGTATGAGTAGTGAAAGAGTAACAGGGCAATGGATTCATGAATAGAGGACCAGGTAAAGTTAAATAGTTAAATAGCTAAGATAGAGAAGGTAGAAAAGTACCAGAGCAAAGGTGCATGTTTAGGAAATGCTAAGGGTTGGAAAGATTGGAGGTCTCAAAAGGACAATGCTACAATCAATAAGTGCTTATAATGTGCTAGGCCCTGGGGATACAAGGAAAAAGATAGTCTCAGCCCACAAGTTACTTAAATACTAATGGAAGAAGATAAGGCACAAAAGGGAGCTGAAAAGCAAGGAAAATTGAGCGGAGAGGGTGGGAACTGGGAGAAAGATAAGTCCTAAAAGCCAGAAGCATAGCCAGGAAGGAATGAAGTTTGACCAGCCCAGTCTCTCCCCAAAATGGAGGCCCTGGGAGGAATTCACCAACAGGAGCATGCACCCAGCATGGCAGAGGGATATTCTAGGGTAAGAAGGCCTTAGGTGTGGATAGATGCTCCAGGATAAGGATACCCCAGGATTTAAGGAGGTTCTAGAGGGACACTGCAGCTGAGGTATGCAATCATATAGCTAGCATTTAAAGTTTGCAAAGTGCTTTACAAATATCATCTCAATTTATCCTCTCAACAACTCTGGGAGGTAAGAGCTATTATTATCCCCATTTTATAGATCAGGAAACTGAAGCAGAAAGAGATTAAGTGGTTTGCCCAGGGTTGCACAACTCATAAGTGCCTGTAGCTGAATTTGAATTCTAGTCTTCCTGATTCCAAATTCCCGTATTGAATTCTGGAAAGGGAAAAGCAGAGATAATAGGGAAATGAAAGTTAGCTGGCCTGGATCCCTGACCAAAATGAAGTTCTCAGGAGGAACCCACCAATAGCAGAAGGGAGCCTGCAAGGTAGAAGAATGTTGCAGGGTAAGAAGGCCACAGGAGTGAATGGATGTTCCGGGGTAAGGAAGTCCCAGGGGCTCTTGATCATGGAAGTAGAATACACATGGATGATGACAAGATGAAGAGTATGACCATCCCTGTGTGTAGCTTGGGTAGGATAGAGGAATAAGACCTGGGTGTTGACTAAACTAAGGGACCAGGAAGTTAGAACATTTGAGGGAACATTGACATTTATATTGAGGTCCCCTAGTGTAAGGTCAAGTGTTAGGGTTGAGAAGACCATGAGCCAGATATGAACTTACTGAGAAAAAAGGGAGAATGACTGACCCAGGAGCCAGCAGATAACTGCTAAAAGATGTGATGAGGTCTAGGGGTTAGGGGTGCTTGGACCCCAAGATCATGACACGCTGGTACTGCCTGAAAGAATTTGACCCAAGCCTTCTTTCAGCCAAAGACAAGATTTATTAAAGATCCGCCATATTGGCCAGACTCAAGGAATCTGAGCACCTGTGAGCTAGTGGCCAGATTGTAAAAATCTCAGCAGTGGCTAGATTATAAGAATCAGAGCAGTGGCTAGATTTTAGGAATCTGAGCAACTTAATGGAGACAGGATGGACCTTATATACAGAGAGACTGTGGGAGTGACCTAGGAGTGGCCAGTAAACTGGGGTGAACAGAACTCCTGGAACCTGGACCTCATGGTCAAAGGAGAACGGAGCCTAGCTAGGATTAAGTGTGGGAAATGGCCGGGGGCCATACATAGGGGTAAGACAATGGAGGTGAGATTGGGTGTAGCTACAACGAAAGGCCAGTTGATGGAATTATAACCTCAGGCAAATGCCAGAGATTTGGCTGTGTGGGCAACTCCAGGGTTTTTCCTTTTGGGGGTCTAGATCCCATCCTCATCAGATGTGAATTGGTTGATATATTTTGACAGAATGAACCTCAAAGGAGGAAAAATCGCTGAATGGTAGCACTAGAGGGAGAGTCTGGTAACGGCAACGGGGAACAAGGAATATTCCAATTCCTACAGAACTGAAGTGTCAACAGGCATAAGAGAAGGTATGATGTAAGTTTCTTGACAGCAGGAATTGTTTCATTTTTTTATAGCTGTATTCCCAGCACTTAGCACAGCACCTAGTACATAATAGGTGATGGGGTTGGGATCTGGGCCCCAGAAAGGAAAAACCCTGGACTTTCCCACGTGGTCAAATCTCTGGCGGTCCCCTGAGGCTATAATCCCATCAACTGGCCTTCCATTGTGGACCTCCCTATGGCCCCAGGCCACTTCTCCATTCTCCCTTGGCCACGGTCCAGGTCCCTGGAATTCTATTACCTCATAAACTACTTGGCCCCTCCTAGATGCCTCCTACAGTCTTTCTGTATGTAAGGTCCATCTTGTCTCCATTAAGAGGCTTAGATTCTTATAATCTAGCCAAGGTTTAGATTCTTATAATCCAGCCACTGCTTACCCATATTCAGACTCCTTAAGACTCTGCCCAATATGATGGATGTTCTAATAAACCTTGTCTTTGGCTGAAAGAAGGCTTGGGTTGAATTCTTTCGGGCAGGATCCTCGTGTTGTGATTTTGAGGAGGTTCCAGCACCCCTGAACCCCTAAACTGCATCAGTAGGTAGTACAGAAGGTGGGTGGTGGGTCTGGAATCAAAAAGACCAGACTTCAAATATGACCTCAGACAGTTTCTAGCTGTATGACCCTAGTATGTTTGTAAAAAATGGGGAGAATAATAATGCCTACCTCCTGGGGGTGTTGTGTGGATAAAATGAAGATATTTGTAGGGCAGTTTGCAAATCTTAAAGTGCTACATAAATACTAGCTATTATTATTATTACTGTTATTATTATTAATACCTGTACTAGAAAGAATGGCCAGGGATGCAGTGTCATCTTGGGGGAGCCAGGTTTCTGTGAGTGCCAGAAGATGGAATGGTCTCATATCTCAAATATATAAAGAATTTTATAAAATCTATAAGAATATAAATCATTCCCCAACCGGTCAAAGGATATGAACATCCAGTTTTCTGATGAAGAAGTCAAAGGATTTGTAGTCATATGACTGTCATTATTGATTAGAAAAATGTAAATTAAAACAACCTTGAGATATCATTTTGCACCTACCAGATTGGCTAAAATGATTGAAGGGAAAAGTGACGAATGTTGGAGGGGATGTGGAAAAATTGGAACACTAATTCATTATTGGTGGAACTGTGAACTGATCCAACCATTTTGGAGAGCAATCTGTAATTATGCCCAAAAAGTTTTAACTCACTGATTTTAGAAAAGCATGGATAAACTTTCACAAAATAATGAAGAGAAAAATGAACAGAATCAAGAGAACATTGTATACAGTAACTGCAATAATGTTTTAAAAACAACTTTGAGTGAATAAGCCATTTTGACTATTATAAATACCCAAATTAACTACAAAGGACATATGAAGGAAGATGCTATCTGCATCCAGAGAAAAGAATTGATATTTTAAAGGAATAGCAAGTTGTACATAATAGATTTGTGGTTTCATGTGCAATCTTTTTTTATTCTGTGTTATGGAAATGCTTGTTTTATTTTATAAATTAAAAATAAAATAAGTATTTTTTAAATGGAATGATGATGTATTAAAAAGAAGTTTGTTAAATATGGGATAAGAATTCCAGAAGTCATGATGAAAAGAGAAGACAGAACTGGAATGGGAAATGGGACAAGTAAGTTGAGGTAGGTAGGAGTGAGTGAATAGGAGGTCAGAGTTGGGGTGGACAATGGTTTACTCTTAGGCCACCTTTTAAAGGTTGAATTCACTATCCCTGAAATTGAAGGAATAAGAGAGGGTAGGGGTTTGCCAGCCATTGGGGATGAATCTAGGCGGAGTAGTAGGAGATGGGAGCAGCTGCATAGATAAGTGACTAGGAAGCTGGTCTTGGTTCTGCCTTAGGCTAGCTCATCTTATTGTCTTCCTCCTGATTTTATCTTCAAATGCCCTTGAGATGACTTTGCCTAGTTGGTTCTCGGACCAAACTTCCTTTAAATTCATTTTTCCTACATTGTTTCTCACCGTTTTATAAAGTGATACTGCTCATAATCTCCTACCATCCATAAGATTTTACAAACTAATTCTATTTTAAGCTAGTGTTGCCCTTGGCTACCATAGCTCTACTTGGCAAGGAAGAAGATCAATGTTTTGTGCTTTAGGGGGATTCTTGGCCCTTTCAGTCTCCTATTTATGGCAATCGATTTACATCATACAGTTAACTTTTGTATGAAGTTGCTAGAACTGACATTGCTGTCCTTTCCTCAACTTCCAATTTTTCAATGTCAAATTGTTTAAATAGCTCAAATTGGAATTGTTTTAATTGCTCTCCTTCTAATTTTATATCAATTTGGATCTTTCATCTAACAAGTCAGCTCTCTGACTATCCACGGACAGCTGCATCAAGAATGACAGCCACATTGTAATGAGCTGCTTCCCCGCCATTAAAATAAAATCAATTTCATTTTTTTTGTGATGTTATTTGGTGCTTACTGTGTCCAACCCATTCCCCCCCCGCCCCAGTTTCTCAAAGAAAGAATTCATAGTATATAGGCATAAAGCTTCTGTGTAGCATGAAAGCATTTAGCCTCTCATTCATTACTCCTGAGTCATATTTTCCAACACATTTTTCATCATCCTCACCTATTGCCCATCTTTGCATTGCAGACAGATTGATACTATCTATTCAGTTTATCCAGTAGTATGTCTACTTATTGGTTAGATCTTGCATCTAGATTGCCAACGGCTAAGTTAACATTTCTAAATGGTCTAAAAATCACATGATTCTTAGGACCTTCTATGCCTTTTCAACAACCATCACTGCAGAAGTGGACAAGGGCTGCCCATCACTAGGGCCATTTTGTGTTTTTCTAAGTTTCATAGGTTGCCATGGCCCAAGTATTCATCACCAAGTATTCAATTGAGCATTGAGCCTTTCTGTACTTGGCCAGATAGGACCTCAGAAAGCAGATTCAATCTGTTTTCAGGACCATACTCAAAGGCTTTCCAGAATGGTAGACCTTGCCAAAGTTCTGCTGGCATAGCCTTCCAGAACCCTGGGTCACCTCACACCAGGATAAGGGGGTCAGAGCAGGACTTTGTGCTACATTTTTTTTTCTAGGCCTGTGATTTAATCTATGTAAGGAAGTCCTGGTTAAGAAACTCCCTTCCTTTACCTAGGAAGGTCTGCAATTGTTCTGCAATTTGTAGAGTTGCCTGAGGACACTGAGAGAAATTAACTGATTTTTCTAGGGTCACTGAGCCAATATGTCTCAGGTAGAACTCAACCCAGATCTTTCTGATGTTGAAGCTGGCTTTCTTATATACTATTTACATATATATATAATATTTACTTTACATTTATATAGAAATGTAATTGTAACAAATACTTATTACATGTGTCAACTGGGTTTAATTTCCTCTTGTTAATCAGTCATTTTTCAGTCATGTCTGACTTTCTGTGACCCCATTTGGGGTTTTCTTGGCAAAGATACTGGAGTGGTTTCCCATTTCCTTCTCCAGCTCTTTTTGCAGGATGAGGAACTGAGGCAAACAGGATTAAGTGATTTGCCAGGGTCACACAGCCAGTGTCTGAGGCCAGATTTGAACTCAGGAAGATGATGAGTCTTCTTAACTCCAAGCCCAGTACTCTATCCACTGCACAACCTAGCTGTGCTTTAATTTCCTCTAGGTTGTTCTAAATTTTCCCTAAGCCCCCACATTCCATACCCCATCACACTCCTGCCATCACCATTCCTTATGGATTTTGTCAACATATTTTAAGCCCAGTAATGTTATCTGACAGTCAGAAAAACGTCATTTTTATAAGCTTAATCTTTCTCTGGCCCCTACTAGAATCCCCCATAGCTGGAATCTTTCTTGCTAGAAACTTCCAGATTCCTTGATAACTCCCTGCCTGTGATATCAAGCAAGAAGCCAATCTAACATGCCCACTAGAGGCCCCACACCTCTCCCCAAAAACTTTTGTCTATCCTTATCTCTAAGCTGTCCTGATGCATGGCATGACAAGAAACTCAAGAGCCCCACTTATCAAACCTGGAAGGAGTAGGAACAATTTGATGTTAGGATACACTAAATTCAAAAGGCAACTGTCATGGACTCCCTCCTTCTACTTCAGCCTGAAGGCTACTACACCCAAGACTCTTGGTAACATTCCTTGCTCTGTCCCTTCCCTAACTTTCCCTGTTCCAATTTGGAATGTCCTGGTGTACTTAGGAAAGAAAGAGTTTTAAAGTACTAGCCCTGTAGTATTTCTCTTTCATATGGAGAATTTTGGTGCTGAAGGGGACTGGAAAAAAGAATTTTGGATTAAAAAAAAAGAATTAAATCACCTGGTAATGGATCTGAGACATTGACTTTTTCCTCAGTCCTTTGGACAGAGCTGGAAAAGAATTTTGGTTTAATAAAGAATGCTAAAATGTGTGTATAAAGAAACAGAATTTTCATATTCAATTTAAGCAGTTTGAGGCAAATAAATATTGACACAGTTCTGTAAATATAAAGACTTAAAGAGCAACTAGGTGGTGCAGGGGATAAAGCACTGGGCTTGGAATCAGGAAGATTCATCCTCCTGAGTTCAAATCCAGCCTCAGACACCTACTAACTGTGTGACCCTGGGCAAATCACTTAACCTTGTTGGCCTCAGTTTCCACATCTGTAAAATGAGTTGGAGAAGGAAATAGCAAACCACTCAAGAATCTCTGCCAAGAAAACCCCAAAATGGGGTCACAAAGAGTTGGACATAACAAACAACTCAACAACAAGAGGATGTATGGGAATGCCACATTTATGTACAAAGAGTTCAGTGGCAGAAAAAGAATTATTTATTAAAAACTGATAAAATATGCAAATAAACAGTTTTCAAGGACTCAGATTAAGATGGAAGATCTTTTAAGAACTTATTAATGGTTAGAGCTGAAAAGCAGTATAATCCCTCATTTGCATTTAACTTAAGAGAATAAAACTAAAAAAAATCATGTAAGTTTTAGAGATTGAAGAATAATTAAATTAGGGCTTTTGATTTCACAGGGGAAATTGGTGGGTCACTGAATAATAGAAGGCTCCTATGTAAACCACTGAGAAGCTGGAGACTGTGATTACAAAGAACTTGGGAAGTAAGGAAAAGCATTTGTTAAGTGCCTACTACGTGCCAAGCACTGTGCTAAATGCTTTACAAATACCTCTTCTGAGACTCACAACAACACTGTGAGGTAGGTGTTATTATTATCCTCATTTTATAGATGAAGAAATTGAAAAAGAAGTTAAGTGACTTGCATAGGGTCACACAATTAGTAGGTATTAGAGATCAAATTTGAACTCAAGTCTTCCTGACTCCAAGCACAGCACTCTATCAGCTGTACCACCTAGCAGTTCAATGGGAAATGTTTGAGGAAACCAGCAACAGGAGCAGTCAGTTGAAAACAAGGCTTTGGCCACTAGCTACTGATTGGCTAAATAAAGATTTCAGCTTACTAAAAGATAGTTTCTATTCCAACTATTCTATTCAATTTCACCTAGACTTTAAGTGAAGCCTCTCCAAAGTACCTATTCCTGGGGCAGCTAGGTGGCACAGTGGATAGAAGACCGGCCCTGGAGACAAGAGGACCTGAGTTCAAATCCAGCCTCAGACACATAACACTCACTATGTGTGTGACCCTGGGCAAGTCACTTAACCCCAGTTGCCTTACCAAAAAAAAAAAAAAAAAAAAAAGTTGCAACAAAGTACCTATTCCTCTTTGCTGCCCTTTCTGGTTTGAGAGAAATAAGCAGAAGGAAGAAAGATGAGTTTTGCAGCTACTTTGATATATAGGAAGAAATACTGAGATCTAAATGGAAAATGCAGAATACTGGTAAGTGTAGGGTACATGTTCTTGAATGAGCAAATGACATTAAAGCTTAGAGCTCACTTGTCCTAAGCACCTGGATTTTCCTCCCTCAAATGTTTCCCTGACAGGTTTCTATATGTCCCCACAAAAACTCTGAGTGCATTCATAGGATAGTGAGACCCAGGTTGATGTGTGGATTATAATAGATTTATTATTTCTGCATTTGTTTTAATATGTATGTTATTGTTATTTCTTTTGCCATATTGCTAAGTAATATTTATATTTAACATCTCCATATGTCATCAGTACTAGTGTCTGGATTTGTGTAAATGGAAATATACACTATAATATACTAATATACACTAAAGTGCTGAGCAGGGGAAATGGATTCCTTCTCTCCCACACTATCTCCCCCTAACAGTTACACTTACAGATGCTGAGAGAATTTCAGTGTAACTTCATGGTTGGTGATCCTTGCCAGTGTGAAAGCAGATTTGAGGGAGTAAACCACAAACCAGTCCAAAGTTAATAAGATACTCATCTGTTCTATGTGAGAGGTGTGAGAGATTACATTTGAGTGTCTAATAATTTCAAGGTAATGGGGGGGAGGAGCAACTAGGGTAACAAAAAAAGAGCCTCATGTAGAAGGTGGTCATTGAGCTGAATTTTGAAGAAAACAAGGAGTTCTAAGAAATTGAAGTGAAGAGAAAATGCGTTCTAGGCATAGGGAATAGTCACTGCAGAGGCATGGAGATGGAGATAGAATGACATGTGTAAAACATCCAAGACTGCCATTTTGACTAGCCCTAGAGTGCATGTAGGGAATGAGGTCCAATAGATCTAGAGTTTACTAAGCAGGAGATCTGACATTTGTGCTTTAGGAAAATTACTTTGACAGCTATGTGGAGGATGGATTAGAGAAAAAGTAGAGAAAAATACCTTCTACTCAAAACCTCTGGTTTTGTTTTGTTTTGTTCTTCAGCAATGTTCCCAGTTTCTCCTCTGCTGTTCCCTCTGTCATATAATAGCTGGTTCAAAATAGATTCATTGTAAATAAAATGTTGGTTCACTCAGAGTAACTGCCAGGTCCTCTTCCACAGTCTCCCTCACCATCCCCAGCCCACCTTTGCCGTTTAGAAATGGCAAACAACCCTTCTCCAGACCCTCGCGTAATGTTTCACCTTCCTCTTTCCATGAATCCCATATCCTCTTTGGAACTGGAACCTATGTTAGGACACAAGTAACTGCTCCTCTTCCCAAGTGTGTTTTCCCACCGACCACCATGGAAAGGAGGGATGAGGCAATGGCAGATCATGTCTGACTGACTGGAATGCCTTTTGCCACCAGGGGGTGTGAAACACCTGCTTACAACTCATCCTGTCTCCTCCCCAGCCCACAGCTAGCCTTCCTTTCCCTCTTTAATGATGCAATCTTACTTCCCTGTACTCTGTTCCTTAACCCCAACGCAATCAGTCCCCTTTTTCCTATCCTGCCTGGTCATTATTCCTTTGCCTCTTTATTTTTCCTAGAGGTAGAATGGAAGTGGCACCTGCTAGAAGGGATGGAGATCCCAGCTCAGGGTTTAGGTGGAGGAAATGGAAGAAGTAGGGTCTGAAGAGAGAAGAGAGGGTTGGGTCTGGAGAATGGGAAGGGCCCGGTACTGAGAAAAGAAGGGAATTGGCTTCAGGACAGATGAGGATTCAGGCTAGGGAGGGTGGGGTGGGCTAAGGATTAGGAGGGGGAAAGGTTAGGAGTAGGGAAAGAGAAGGGTTAAAGCTTGAGGAGAGAGAAGGATTGAGGGATGGAGAGAAATGGGAGGTTTGGCGGGGGGGGGGGGGGGGGGGGGGGGGAGGGGGGGAGCCGGGAAAGGAGAGGTTGAGTCTGGGAAGGAAAGAGTTGGGGAGGGGGCCCCTTGGGGGGTAGGGTTTGGGAGAGAGCCAGGGAGAGCATGGTTGGGAAATATGCACAGTCCCTAATGTTGCTTGCTTCTCCCCCATCCCCAACCCCTCCCCAGGGCTCAGGGTTTGCTCTTTCCCTGTTGTGTTTGTGCATAGGGCTCCCCAAAGGCTCATTTGAAGCCAGGGAACTGGGCAACTTATAGCTAGGAGGGAGAGGGAGAGAGCTTGTCAGAGAGAACAAGAAAAGGGACAGAGAGAAAAAGGCAAGTGAAAAGATGATACAGAAAGACACTGAGACTAAACCAGTTAATGACAATTGCAGAGAGAGAGAGAGAAATAGAGTTTAGGAGACATAACACCACTTCTGGCCCCCTCCCCTCACCCCCATCTTCTTTATTTTTTTAATTTTTTTTTTTTAAAGGCTGGGTCTCTCCATCTTCCCTAGGCTGGAAGTGCAGTGACTTCTCATTGGCCCAATCTTATTATTGATTGGCTCCAGAGTTTTGATCTGTTCCATTTACCACATGGACTGGCTCACCGCTCCTTAGGTACCTGAAGGCCTCAGGCTCCTACAGGCTCACCATATTCATTTAATGTAGCTCAGAATGCCCAACCTCAAGAGATCCAACAATCTTAGCCTCTTTGATAACTAGAATTACAGACCTGCTCCATCATGTCAAGCTACTCTCATCATCTTTAATGGATCTTCCTTCATTTCCTTACAGAGGTGTAAGCCTCCTGGTGGGTCTTACCAATGGCAAATTCCACACTATGAAAGAAGGGGAAACTAAGGCATGGGGAAAAAAAAGACCTCAGTATTTTTCTCCCATCCCAAAGTCAGTTGAGGAATGCAGGGTGTCCCAACAGTTTGGAGATACCCCATATTTTTGGATCACTGTCAGCCCAGGCTAGCAGAGAAAAACCTCTCTTTCTCTCGAATCTTCCATCTTTTCCTTTCTACTGATTCCTTTTATGGTGTTTATAAATAGCCAAATTTCTCCAAATTCTTTTTTTTTAAAAGATCTTCTTAAGCTATTGTCCTATGTTTTCCTCCTTTTCTCACCGAAACTTAAAGAAAAAGCTGTCTATACTCATTGTCTCTACTTCCTCTCCTCTTACTACTCATTCAACCCTTTGTAATCTGGCTTCCAACTTTATCATCACTCTACTGAAACCACTGTCTCCATAGTCATGAATTGAATGCTCCTTTAATCACCAAATCAGATGCTAACTTCTCATTCCTCAGCCTCCTTGACCCTTCTGTAGCACTTGGCACTTGTAATCACTCTCTCCTTCTGGACTTTCCTCTCTGGGTTTTCCTGACACTGTTCTTTGTTGGTTCTCCTCCTACCTGTCTAATCTCTCCTCAGCCTCCTTTACTAAATCATCGTCCATGTCACATCCCCTAATGTGTACTCCATATGTGTACTACGCCACAGTTGTAACTATTATCTCTATACACAGATGATTCTCAGACCTCTATAACCAGCCTTAATCTCTTTCCTGAGCTGCATTCCTGAATCACTAACTGCCTATTTGTCAGTTCAAACTGAATGTCCCAAAGGCATTACAAACTTAACATGTCCAAAACTAAATTCATTATCTTCCCCCCGCCCCCACCGCCCAAACACACTACTCTTCTGAATTTCCTTCTCTCTTGGAGGGCACTACCTTCCTTCTAATCACCCAGGTTAACAACCTTAGTTGTCATCCTTGATTCCTTCCTCAGCTTCATCTTACATATCCATCTAAGTGCCAAATCTTGTCCTTCCAACTCCCATAATGTCTCTCAAATCCATTCTCTTCTTTCTATTCACATAGCCACCACTCTAATTCATGATTTCACCATCTCTGACTTAGACTATTGCAAAAGCCTCCTAAAACTACCCTTTCTAAAATCTCTAGGCTTTCCAATCCATCCTCCACAGAGCTTTCAAAGTAATTTTTCCTAAAATACAGATCTGACCATGTCACTCGACTACTCCATAAACCTCAATAGCTCCCTGCTAGACACCTACTAGCTATATGACACTAAGTGAATAATTTCACCTCATTAGATTGTAAGCTCCTTGACAGCAGGGATTGTCTTTTGCCTCTTTTTATATTCTCAGTTCTTAGCACAGTACCTGGCACATAGTAGGCACTTAATGAGTGTTTAATAGATTAACCTCTGCTTGCCTCAGTCTCCTCAATTGTAAAATGAGGATAATAACAGCACCTACTTCCCAAGGTTATTGTAAGAATCAAAAGAGGTAAGATTTGTAAAGCCCTTAACAAAGTGCCTGGCACATCTTGGGCACTATGTAAATAGTTGTTTCCTTCTTTATAAATTTTTGCTGATTAATTGATTGACCCCTCCTCTCTTCCCCCTGAGTGCACATATTGCCCATCTCTCAAAGCTGTTGTGAAGAAAGCATTTAAAAAATCTTAAAGGACTATATAAATGTGTTATTATTATATGCTCTCACACATATTCACTCAGGCTGGGGGAGATGGCAACAGACCTTTCTGAGGACAGACTCTGATGCCAAGCTGGTCAGGTTGGTACTGTCCAAGTCCCTTTATCAACCCAGAGGATGGAGCCACCCAGCCTGCCCAGGCCACACCCGATTGGCACACACACCAAGCAAGGCTGGCATAGGGTGTGGGGAGAGGGAAGGTCAGCCAGCCCTACCACTGAGCTTGGGGGAGGAAAGAGGAGGCAGGAGAACAACCACAACTGTGTCAGGAAGGCAGAGTTCAAGGGAGTTTACAGAGTGACTCTCTCCCTGGTGTCCTCTCAATGTTCCCCCAACCCCTGCTCCTCTGCCCAAAGCTGGCTTTGATCTAGGGCATTAGCTCTCTGTGCCATGCCAGGGTAAGCAGGGTGAGCTGGAGAAGGGGCAGCCAGGCCCCAGGGATTTCCCTGGCTGATTGGCAGCAGGAAGTCCGACATGGGGAGGGGAAGCCTTGTTCTTGGCCTCTGTCCAGCTCCTCTGTGAGACCAAAGTTCAGGGGAGGATCCTGTCTCCCTGGGCTGGTTTGGGATTCCCACCGCCCCTACTCCTCAGATTTCCTGGGCTCAGCTGGCAGTTTAGACTTGAAAGGTCTGCAGGTGTGGGTAGAAGGAGAGTAGGGGAGCACGGTGTCTAGAAAAACACCTGGAGAGGAAGCAGGTAGCACACTTTTAGGAGAGGAAAGAGGAGAGACTAAGAGGACACAGGAAAACTCCAAGTCTCACCTTAGGCACCGCTTCCTACTTGATATGAAGCCTTTCTAGATCCCTTACATCCTCCATTTCTGTTACAATATATCTATTTGTACACGTGATGTTCCCCCAGTAGAATGTAAGTTCCTTGAGGGCAAGGGAGATTTCTTTTTTGTCTTGGTATACCCAGAACCCAACATAGTGCCTGACACACAATTGCTTAATAAATGTTTGTTAAGCTGAACTGAAGAGGGATAGGTGCTTAAGGAAATACTGGGGAGAAGGACCAGGGTTGGGAATGGTTTTTGTTGTTGCTGTTGTTGTTGTTGGTCCCTCCTTTTTGAAGAGGACCAATGACATCACCAATGACATCATCATAAGGAGTGGTGTCCTGACTTGCTCTTGAGTTGGATTTAACTGAGTCAGAGTTGCACAAAGTTGTTGGTTTCTCTCTCTCTTCCAGAGTCATCGGCATCCAGAGGCAAGACATAAGTCAAGATGACTGGTGATGGCCCAGGATGCAAGCAAAGAGCTTGAAATTATCATCTCCATTTTAGTCTGGACACCACTGTTCTGTCCTTGGCCCATGGGAGAGGATGGGGATGGGGTTGGGGAGAGTGGAGTATGGCAGGCTTTTTGTGGAGCACAAATGGGGTTGGGAGACTGGGAAAAAATGGAAAGTGGGTGGCAACAGTCCCTACTTTCCCCTAAAAGGCTAAGGATAGGCCTGGTTTCTCTCTCTGCTCCAATATGAGGAAGGGGTAGGTATAAGAGTGGAACATATCAGGGGTCATATGGCAAGACTCTGGGACACTGATTGGGGATGGGGGAAGGGGGACAATTATAGGTGGAATGGTGGTAAGGGGGCTCAAAAGTCCATGTAGTAGGAAAGGAAATTTGCCATCCAGGCAGCAGGGGGAAGAGGAAGCCACTTGGCTGTGGAATGGTACTGGGTATTAGGATGGTTATTCTTATCCCTGTTTCCGTAGAGATCTCTTCCCAGGCCCCCTCATAGCAGCTGTGATCTGTTCTTTGCTTTCCTGCTGATGCCTGGGGGAACACTCACCAGGAATCCCAGCCAAGGGCTAGGAACCTCCCAGTACCAAATAATAACACCCTCCCTAGGTACCCCCTGATATGCCTCACTCTCTTCCTTCCTTCCCTCTCCCCATTCCAGTTCCTAGACATTTCCTTCCCTTTCCCAGACTGTTCCACACTCTCTCTCCTCCAGGAAGCCTTCCCAGACTGGCCCTACCCAATACTGATCTCATCTTTATTATGAATTTCCTCACCCTTCCTATGGGTAGATGTATGGTCTATATTTTTCTCAGTTTGAACTTTCTATTTCTGCAGCTAGGTGGCACAGTGGAAAGAGCACCAGGCCTGGAGTCAGGAAGACTTCCTGAGTTCAAATTTGGCCTCAGACACTAGCTGTGGGACCCTGGGCAAGTCACTTAATCCTGCTGGCCTTAGTTCCTCATCTGTAAACTGAGTTGGAGAAAGAAATGGCAAACCTCTCCAGTATCTTTGCCAAGAAAACCCCAAATGGGGTCACAAAGAGTCAAAAACTAATGAAAAATAACTGAACAACCATTTCTGGGTGTTGATAGTTTCTTGATCTATATTTTTTAAGTAGTTTCCTGGATGTGCACCTGTCTTTTTAAGAAGGGGAACCCTGGGCTCTGCTTGAGTCTGGGAACCCAGCCTTCCATAAATTATATCTCATTACAATACCTTTCAGAGGGGTAGAGAACAACTTCCTCATTCCATTAGCCTGGATTTTCACTTGGATTAAATATGGATCAAATGGCCTCCAAGCATAGATAGGATCATAGACATAGGCTTAGAGGTGGAAGACACCTCAAAGGCCCTTTCATTTTACAGATGAGGAAACTGAGGCCCAGAACTTTTATCAAGGCTTTCTAGGTGATCTGGGCTGTGACAAATTTCAGAATAGAAAGAAAAAGCAAAAAAAGTCCCTGCCTTCAAAGAGTTTATATTCTAATGGGTGAGACAACAGATTAAAAAAAAAATACATACAAAATAGATACCAAGGCAACTTGGGGCAGGACTGGTAACCTGCCCGAGGTCATATAGCTACAGAACGTATGGTCTACATGATAAAGTTCAAAACCCATTGCCTGGCTTTCAAAGCCTTCCAACGTCTGTCTTCTCCATATCTCTCCAGCCTTATCTAACCAAAACTGTCCACTCTACCCAAAAGACTTAATGTACCAATTTTCCCAACATACCTTATGATTTCCCACCCTGGCACCTTTGTTCATGCTACATGAAATGCCCTCAGACCACAGTATCTACCAAGGCCCAACATAAATCTTACCACCTCTGAGAAGCCTTCCTTGGTTACCCCAGGTAAAAATGAGCACTCCTCTCCCTCTGAATTCCTGAAGCTCTTACATACAACTCATTTGGCACTTAGATATTTATTGTCTGTATAGTAATAATTGTTTACATGTTATCACCCCAGCTGGAGTCTGTAAGCTACTCAAGAGCAAAGACTATACATTATTTATCTTGGTATCCCAATGTAACCAAAGTACCTAGCAGGAATATAGGTGCTTAATGTAAAAACACTTAGGGCTTGAAGATGCTTTTGCTATTCAAAAATGTTTTCTCCTTTTCGACCAAACTAGCCTACTTATAACTCAGTCCTCTTCATTCAATACCCAACTTCCTTGCCTTTGCCCAGGCTGTGTCCAAGTTCCTTCCATTCCCACATGTATTTCCCCTCTTAGAATCCCTTGCTTCATACTTCTCCTAGGCTTATACCCCCAAAGATATCCAAAAAAGAAGAAAAGAATGCATGTATACAAAAATATTTACAGCAGTTCTTTGTGGTGGCAAAGAACTGTAAATTAAGGAGGTGTTCATCAGTTAGAGCAGTTGTTCTCAAAGTATGGTCCAGGGACTTCTCCAGTCCATAAGGTCAAAATTATTTTCATAATAATACTAAGACATTTTAATTTTTAATACAGAAGATACTGGTAGATAAATATAATCCACATAAACAAAAGCTCTTTAGGTGTGGTTCTCAATAATTTTTAAGAGTATAAGGAGTCCTATGACCAAAAAGTTCAAGAACTGCTAAATTAGAGAATGACTTAACAAATTATGGTATATGAATGTGATGGAATGCTATTATGCTATAAGAAATAATGAAGGGGATGGTTTCAAATAAACCTGGAAAGAGCATAATCCAAATAAATAATTATTAATTAGTTAAATTTGCAGAATGAAATGAGCAAAGTCAGGAGAACAATTCAGATAATAATAACAACACAAAGATGAGCAACTTTGAAAGTCATAAGAACAATAATCACAATTCCAGAGAGCAGATGAGAAAATATACTACCCACCGGCTGACAGAGCTGATGGATTCAATGTGCAGAATGAGACATAGTTTTTGGACCTGACAAATGCTGGAATTTGTTTGCCTCCACTATTTGTAGTTGAGGGTTTTGTCTTCATTTTCTTTTTCATCAGGAGGGGAAAGTGTAGAAAAAAAAACACATTTTTGTACACTGAAAAAAGTTAAACAAGGAATACCTTGCTTCCTTAACACTCAGCTCTTGTTAGTGTCTTTTGGGAAGCTTTTCCTGATGCTCTTAATTATTAACATTCTCTCTACCTTTGTCTTTATGTCCCTAGCAAATGGCACACGGTACCTTCCACATGATAGCTACTAATTAAATCCTTTTTAGATTAGATTGCAATGAGATGGGATTGGATTGGATTGAATCATCCAGAAAGGGATACATAGGAGATCTGGGATCTTAATTCTCTCCCACTTGTTCATTGGGAAGATAGAAACTGGCCACATGGACTAAAATTAGAGAAGGAAATTCTACTTAAGTTAATACTTTTCAGCCCTGAAAAAGGTAATATTGTCCTTCCCCAACATGAGACAGGGGAACAGAATGGTGTAGTTAGTCTTCTTTCCAACATTTTACCTGACAATCTGGTCTCCCTTCTTCCAGTTACATACTCAACCAATCCATACTCTATACCTCTCCAAAATTAATATTCCCAGAATGCTTCTCTTCTATGCTACTCCCCTACTTAGGAACCTCCAGGCTTTAAACAATTCAAAATCTATCAGAATATTCTAAATTCTTCTCCCTCACATTCAAAGTACTCCCATATTTGTTCCCACCAGGCAAATCCAACCTTATCTCTCACTACTCCTCAATACCTACTTGGTGTTCCAAATAGACCTGTTTCCTCATGGTCCCATCTACCCTGCACTACCCCACCCAGAATACATCCAATTCTACACCTGATTCTCACATTCAACCTTTGTCATCACCTAAAGGCCTTTCCTGCATCTTTCAAACTAAATCTTATCCATTTCAAATCTCACCCCCTCCACATTAAACCTTACCTGTTAACTCCAGCCAGCACTGACCTGAATTCAACAATAGACTTAACTAGATAACCACTAGGGTCCCCTTCTAACTCTTAAACAGCAAACAGTAATCCCCTTCCTTATCCAAAGTTAAGCTTATTGTCTGTGTCATACATTTTGATATTTAATGATGTTTAACTCAGCAGCTCACTATATGGTGTCTAATATTGTTCCTTAATTATTTCACATATGTTGGTCTCCCTTTTCCAGGTCCCTGAGGACAGGGCATTTTGGAAACCATAAAGCACTATACAAATATAAGCCTTTATCATTACCATTGCACCAATTTTGCATCTGCTACAGTGAGAATGCATGGTGATGGTGGGAACTTGAACAAATACTCAGAATCATCCTGAATTTCAGAGTTGAAAGGGCCCTGCATATAGTATTCCTTCAATGTAATGTAAATTCCTTGAAGATGAGAACTGTTTTTCACTTTATCTTTTGTCCCCAGTGCCTAGCATAATGGCTTTGCACTTTTGAAGTAGGAATGGAGGTGTATGGTCTAGAGCCAATTTCATCTTGGTGTGGGGAACTCCTAGTGTGGAAACTCCTTCCACCAATTCACATTAGCTACTCCTTTGTAATTCAGTCTTTCCTGGGGCACTGAAAGATTGAGTGACTTGCCCAAGATCACCCATGTGTCAGATTCTAGACTTGGATTCAGATCTCCCTAACCCCAAAGCTAACTCCATTCACTATGCCTCTTTAACCTTATACATAGCAGGTGCTTAATAAAAACTCTATGGATTGGATGACCCCTAAAGTCCTTTCCATCTCTAAATCTATGATCCTATGAATAGAATGAACTTGAGAAGCCAGGTAGTCTAATGTGTATTTGCAAAATAATCTTCTCTATAAATACCTCCAATAACAGAATAATACCTCCAATAACAGGAAATTCATTAACCCCAGAGATAGTCCATTTTACTTTTGGATGTCCTGTAGACATCTCAAATTCAGCATGTACAGAAGAGAAATCATTTACTTCTCCCCAAAACCCACCTCACTTCCAAATGTCCTTTACTTCTGTCAAAGGTACCACCATCCTCCTAGTCACCCAGGTTCATAACCTCAATGTCATCCTCTATTCCTTATTCTCTCTCATTCACCCCACTTATATTCGATCCATTTCCAAATCTTGTTGCTTCTAGCTCCACCACCTCTAGCATATACCCACTTCTCTACACTTATATAGCCACCACCCTAATTCATGCCCATATCGCCTCTTTTTTGGATAGTTGTAATAACCTCCTAATTGATCTCCCTGCCACTCCAATCCAATTCAACTTCCATATAGCTGGCAAAGTGATTTTCCTGAAGTGTGGATCTGACCGTGTCACTCTCCTCCTCCATAAACCCCAGAGGTTGCTGATTACCTCTAGGATCAAATATAAACTCCTCTGTTTGACATTTAATTCTCTTCATATCCTGGCCCCACTCTGTATTTCCTGCCTAATTACACATTACACTCCTTTGTACACTGTCATCTAGCCAAAATGTCCTTCTTACTCTTCTCTACTCACAGTATTTCATCTTCAGTATATACGCCTTCAAAACTAGATTTTCTCCATAACAGTCTAGCAGGGTTTATTTGGAGTATACCCAATGGAATGCTAAGGCTCTTCCCTGGTCACTTCCAAGGAAACAGCTCAGAATGAAGTACTTAGATACTTTGTAATGATGAAGCAATCTTATTGACCACTAAGAAGGAAGAGTTGTTACTCTGAATCTTTAAAAAGGAGTGAATTGTCCTCAGTCTCTCTCTTCTCTTCCCAGCTATATGTCATGGCAGGACCTTTTGAGCTTCTCCTCTTAAGGGCTTTCCTTCCCTTCCCTTCCCCACTCCAACCCCACCCATGTGTTGGTTCTGAGTACATGGCAACCAGAACACACACTCTACGGGGGGGGGGGGGGGGGGAGCCCTAGCTGCCTCTTACACTATGTATTTCCATTTCTGATTGTGACTGAACAGCAATAATAAAATGGACATTTATAGCCTAGGAGACCACCTTGTGACTATGAGATGTCTGGAAGTTGTGGGACCCTTCAACATAACTGATTGGTGGTAAGAAGACTTTCTGCATTGGCAAGAATAACACCAACATGGACAGGAACTCGAACCCTGACCAGGCTTTTCAGAAAACACGAACCTGGAGAGAGTTGTTTGGACAGTGTAGGGCCGAGGTAAAATACGAAATGTCAATTTATCAGCCCTACACAATGCTTTAAGTTTTGATGGTTTTTAAGTCTCAACCTCCCAAGAGGGTATAAGAATATTTGTTAAGTTATTACTTCATTTAAGTGTTTTCTGTCAGTGTAAGCTTGTGAGAGCCTTTTGCATTAAGCATTTATTTGGTGTGGAGAAAAAGTGTCCCATACCTAATTGTATCAGAAGGAGAGCATTGTTGGAGGTGATCTGACTGAACTCCAAAGAACAGGAGCAAAAGACATCATCAAGGAAATGTATGATAGGAAAATAAAATGTGCTGACCATAAGTGATGGTAAAAGTGATGGTAAACAGTCTGTTCATTGGCAAGGAGAGAGGGAATGATTTTCACTGGGGGAAAAAAAGGGCTTAAATGAAATTTTATTTCTTGAAAAGATAAAATTCAATTATCTGGGGGCAGCTAGGTGGCACAGTGGATAGAGCACCGGCCCTGGAATCAGGAGGACCTGAGTTCAAATCCGGCCTCAGACACTTGACACTCACTAGCTGTGTGACCCTGGGCAAGTCACTTAACCTCATTGCCTAGCAAAATGAGAAAATATATATATATATTCAGCTATCTGTATTGTACAAATTAGAGCCATTTATATTAACTGATTATCAGTTATAACTAATTTTAATTTAGCACAATGCTAATGATGCCTATCATGAAATATGTATCAGATTAACTTCTGTGTAAAGTATTTGTGGTAGTTTGGCAAAGGGACTAGAAGGCTGACCTTGAATTCCAGAAGAACAAGATTCAAGTCTCGCCTCTTACATATACTACTTTTGTACATGTACACTACATATACTACAGGCAAGTCACAACCTCTCAGTAGCCAGGGCAAAAACTCTAAGCCTGTAGGTTACAAAGGAGCTGCTGATCTTTGGGGGGGGGGGGGGGGGGGGAAGGGAGAGAGAATATATCATTTACATACAGATTATATGATTTTATATACTGACATAAAATATACATATATACTTTTATATACTGATCTACATTGGTAGAGAAATTTTCCATACTAGAAACTTCTCATACTAATAAAATCATAGTTATGGACCAAAAAAGTTTTATACAATGTCAACACAAAACCTTTCACCTTTGAACAGTCTTCATAGTTTGCTACTTATGTAACAGGGTTACCGGCTCACAAAGTTTAAAAACTGGAAAGAACGTTACTTAGAAGATTATTGATAGGATCAAATAAGATAACACACTAAAGTGATTTCAAAAGGATAAAGAGCTTTGTCAATTACTAGTAATTGTCTTGAAGAAAGAATAGTGTAGGCTTTATAAGTGATATTTCTAGGTACTTGTCATAATTTGTTGTTTCAGTCATGTCCAACTCTTGGTGATCCCATTTGGGGTTTTCTTAGCAATGACACTGGAGTGGTTTGCCATTGCCTTCTCCAGCTCATTTTACAGATGAAGAAACTGAGGCAATCAGAGTTAAGTGATTTGCCCAGGGTCACACAGCTGGTAAGTGTCTGAGGCCAGATCTGAACTTGGGAAGATGACTTTGACACCTAGTTACCCACTTGTCAGAATACTGGGAGATTTATATTTCAATTTGAGAGGCAATGTAGCATAGTGGAATAAAGCACTGGACTCTGAGTTTCTAGCTGCCCCTCATTCCTCATGTGTTAGACAAATAACTTGGAAGTCCCTGGCACAAATTTAAGTATTATACTTATTATACTTCCAATTTCATTTTTGTTCAGTATTCAGTAGACACAAAATGTAAGTTTATAAGTTGTTGTTTTTGGTTGTTTTTTTTTTTAAATAAAGACATAATGGGAAATATCACGGCCTAGTGAATAGAGAGCTGGCCAGAAAGACCCGCATTCCAATACAGTCTCTGACACCTTGACTGTGAGACCCTATGATTAAATTTCTTGGGGCTCTAGGCCAGAGGTATCAAACAGTTGTAACACTTTCCAAAAACATATTAAAATGTAAATAGTAAATATTTAACAAAATAAATAAAAATAAAATAAAGTGTAGATTCTATCACATTTTAAAATTAAGTCAATAGCCTACAGGGATCCTTATGTATGGATTAGTGACCCCCCCCTCCCCTTTCTATTAGAATTTGACACCACTGACCACTGCTCCAGGCAATAGCCAAGACTCTAAAGTGCAGAGAAGGTGCCAATCTGAATTGATGGAAGGAATTTCCTCATCTGGGAGTTCCCTATTCCAATGGAATTAAAGATCCCTCCTACCTCTTATTTGTAGTGGTGTTTGCATTTGACTACTTGGGGTTACAAAGAGCACACATATCTCGGTAAAGTTCTCTCTTGGCTGAACACACCTGACCTTCCAGGTTCCTAAGAATGAATGATGAAGAATTAAGCTCAGTAATAACTGAATGCTGAAGGTTCGCTATTACTTGAAGCTGATGATTAGTTTGACAATTAGGGGGCTTCCTCAACATTCTATGAACCATTTTCCCAAACATTATAAAAGAGACATAAAAGAATTTAACATGAACTTGGAGTTCCTCAAGGGGGTAATAACATAACCAGTAAAAAAGCAAAGAATGATATAAGAAGCAGAGGGAGAGAAAGCTTCTCCCAAGTAACCCAGAGTAACACCAGCCCAAACAGCAGCAGTTTGGCACCCTGAGCTAAATTGTAACCTCAAGTAAATCTCTTTTCTCCTTGCTTCAAACCCAGGGGACACTCCCCTCCCTCACAAGCTTCCACTAATGAGGTTCAATTAATGTTCGAGCACAATTAGTGTTTCAGAGCTTCAGGGGCAGTCTCCGGGCAAAATATTTTCCATGGGGAACTTGGGAGAAGCTAGCATTGTCCTGAAAAGGTCTGGCAAGCAGGGGCAGGAGAGGGCCCAGTCTGCAATCAGCATCTGCCTAATGGGAAAGGCAAACAAGATGGCACTTGTGAGGCTTGTTTGTACTTCCAGAGAACAGGTCCTGCCCACCCCACCCCAGGTACTTTCCTAACTTGGCTGCCAGGAGGATGGATGCACGTTCCAGCGAGACTTTCAAGTTCTGAAGTTCCCTTTTCCCAAAAATGAGCTTTAGCAGACCAAGCTCTTCCTGCAGAACCCAAACCCCAAGATAGGGCAATGTAAACATCGGGTTTATTTATTTATTCTTCTGCTGCTGAGAACAATCTGGTTTTGACATATTTTTGTTAAACAAGTGGCATAAGGTCTATTAGCCAAGTCCACGACAATAATCTATTGTTGGTGCAGGTTCATCTCCTGGCACTAGGACAGGCCTCTAGAAGTACCGCCTGCCTTCTGAACTGATGCCAAAATGTGATAGCTTTCCTGTGATGTCCAACCACATGAACTCCTACTCCCTTCGCCCTCCGCCAATCTCCTTCCCAAGCTCTGGGTCAGCCAACACTTGATTGATTAGAACTCTCTATTCACTGGCATCCCCAGGCTTCTACAGTACAAGAATTGATGATTCATTTCAAGAGCCCAAAGTGTCTTGTGAATCATCAAAGAAAGTTTGTTATGCTCAGTAGAATCTTAGCTCTCTGTATATTTTGGTGGATTCTGATTCTTTGAAGATAGGGAGCATGTGAATATATGAGGTGGCTCCCTGTTAACAAGAATATTTGCCTAGCCAGAACATAACATTCTTGTTGAGAGGAATAAATAAAATAATACAGGTAAAGAGCTTTGTGAACTTAAACCACTATATAAATGTCAGTAATTATTATAATTATCCCCTGACCAAGATGGATAACATTCTCTATGTTATTAGGCAGTTAGCTAGTACAGGGGATAGAGAGTTCGGCCTGGAGTCAGGGAGTTGTTGTTGTTCAGTCATGTCAGACTCTCTATGACCCTTTTGGGATTTCCTTGTCAAAGACACTAGAATGGTTTGCTATTTCCTTCTCCAGCTAATTTTACAGATGAGGAAACTGAGGCCAACAGGGTGAAGTGACTTGCCCAGGGTCACACAGTTAGTCAGTGTCTGAGGCCAGATTTGAACTCATGAAGATGAGTCTTCCTGACTCTAGGCTCGGCACTCTATCCACTGTGCCTTCTAGCTGCCTCCTTAGATCTTAGTTCAAATCTCTGCCTCAGACACTAGCTGTGTGACCTTGGGCAAGTCACTTAACCTCTGTTTGTTTCCATTTCCTCAACTGTAAAAATGAGGATGATAAAGCACCTACCTCCCAGGCTTGTTGTGAGGATCAAATGCAATAATATTTGTAAAGCACTTAGCATAGTGCCTGGCACATAGAGGGTGCTATGTAAATGCTAGCTATTATTATTATTACATTCTTCAAGGCCAAGCTCAAACTCCACTTTCTCTTTCACTGATGCCCTCAGTTGGCAACAGTTTCATCCTCAGATGCTCTCATAGCACTTTGTGTTCTTATGCATTTTTCAGTATGGCATCCTGTTAAGGTGAATAGAGTGCCCCAGTATTCTCTATGTACTTATATTCTATTTTGTATTCTATTTATCTGTGTACATATCTTATCTCACCTTACCAGGAATATAAGCTCCTTCAGGGTAGTATCCATGTTTTTTTTTTTAATCTTCGTATCTCTTTCCTGCCCTCAGCACAATAAACTGCATAAAGAAAGCACTTAAATATTTGTTTAATGATAGTTTACTGTGATTACTTTTTTTTAACCACACTCAGGATGCTGCTACACAGTAGAACAGTTATCGGTAAACAATACAACATTCTTCCATTTTATCAATACATTAGAGCAACAGTTCTGAAGGTATCATCCAGGGACCCCAGTCCCCAAGAACCTTGAAGAGGATCTTCAAAGTCAAAGCTTTTTTCATAATAATAAAACATTTATATTTCTAAAACAGTAAATATCAAAAGATATAACATACACAAACAAAAGTTCTTTGAGGTCCTCAATCATTTTGAAGGGCATAAAAGAAACTGCACGTGTATAACCTATATCAGATTGTTTATGTTTCAGGGAGGGAGGAGGGGAAAGAGGGAAAGATAGAATTTGGAACTCAAAACTTTTTTTAAACCAAATATTAAAAATTGTTTTTACATGTAATTGGAGAAAAAAATAAAATGTTGTTTGAAAAATAATTTTTTAAAAGTATAAAAGGGTCCTAAGAACAAAAAGTCTGAAAATTACTGCACTAGATGAAGTGGAAGGGAGGGTTGAAACCAGCAATATGAAATTTAACTGGGCTAAATGCAAAGTTCTGAATTTAGATTTTAAAACTCAACCATCTGACTGCAGGATGGGAGAGATCTGATTTTACAACAGCTGATGTGACAAAGATCTGGGGGCTTTAGTCAGCCATGAACTTAATTACAATCCTTAAAAAAAAAATGTGATTCAAGCTTCAGTTACATTAATGGAAGTATCAACATGTTCAGAACAAGGGAGGTGACAGTCCTGCTGTGCCATCTAAAGTAATATGTTCAGATTGGGAGCCACATTTTAGGAAAGACGGAAGAAACATATTTGGAAGGTAAATAGGGCTACCTCAAAACAATGCCATCAGATGAAGAAACCAGGAAAGGGAAGATTGGGGTTAGAAGGGTGTGACTCTTTTCAAGTTTTTGAAGAGTTCTCTTGTAAAAGAAGGAGTAGATTTGTTCTATCTAGAGGACAGAATTAAGACCAATAGATAGAAGCAGGAGGGAAACAGAGATGAGTTTAGTATAAGAAAGAACTTTCTAATATATACAGCAGCCTGGAAATGGACTAGGCAGTATTGTAAAGGAGTCAGCCTTCATCCTTCTTGGACTCTCTGGAGCATTTTGGCTTTGGGGACCACCTGCTTCTTTCGGATCCTTTTTCTTCACCGGGTTATCATGACACGATTATCACCTGGCTCTCCTCCCACTGGTCTGACCAATACTTCCCAGTCTCCTTTGGACTCTCTTTAACAGTGGGTATTACTCAAGGCTTTGTCCTGGATCCTCTGCTCTTCTTCCTCTACACTCTTTTTCATGGATTTAACTATTCTCTCTATACATACGATCCCCAGATCTACATATCTAATTTCTTTTCTGAGCTCCAGTTCCACCAGCTCCCTTAATGGACACTGTGAACCAGATGTCCCATAGACGTCTCAGACTCAAAATATCTAAACTGAGCTCCAAAATCTACTCCTTTTCTCAACCTCCCTATTTATGTTGAGGGAATTACCATCCTTCCAGTTACCCACATTAGCAACCTTGAAGATATTTTTAATACCTCACTCTCCCTCACTCCACATAGCCAGTGAGTAGGCAGTTCATGTTGATTTTACAACGACACCCCTTGTATCTGTTTTCTTCTCACTACCTGTTTAGTCATTACTCTTGTTCAGGGCCCTCATCACCACTGGCCTAGATCATTCTAACAGCCTTTTAATTGGCCAATCTGCCTCAAGTTTCTACCTTCTCCAATCTGTTCTCCACACAACTGCCAAAGTGATTTTCCTAAAGCACATATCTGACCTTTCCACTCCCCTGATCAATAAATTCTTTGGCTCCCTATTACCTCTAGGATCAAATACAAATGTCCCTTATTTGGCATTAAAAGACCCTCACAACCTGTCTCCAACCTATCTTTCCGTATTTATCATATATTATACATCACTCTCCTTCATATGCTATACACTCAAACCATCCTAGCCTCCTTGCTCTCCCTCACACATGACACTCCATCTCTTATTTCTGTGTTTTTGCATGCCTGGAATGCCTGGAATGCCTGGAATGCATTCCTTCCTCACTTCTCAAAAATCCTTTTTTGTTGTTGTTCAGTCATTTCAGTCATGTCTGACTCTTCATGACCCTATTTGAGGTTTTCTTGGCAAAGATACTGGAATTGTTTGCCGTTTCCTTCTCTGACTCATTTTATAGATGAGGAAACTGAGGCCCACAGGGTTAAGTGACTTGCCCAGGGCCACACAGCTAGTAAGTGTCTGAGGCCAGATTTGAACTCAGGAAGATGTCTAGAAGCCCTAATTTTCTTCAAAGCCACCTTTTACATTAAGCCTTTCCTGATTCCCTCCCCTGTTTCTCCTGCAACAGTAACAAAAAATTACTTCATAGTAATTTTGTATATGTTTTGCATATTTTTATATATGTACATGTTGTCTCCTCTGATAGAATATAAGGTCCTCGAGGGCAGGCACTGTTTCATTTTTGTCTTTGATTCACCAGCAACTGCCGTGGTAGCTGGTCAAAGTAGGCGCTTGATAAATGCTTATTGATTGACTAATTAGGTTGTGCCAGTCTGGGATGCTATGGTGGAGCTTTCTTCATCAGGTAAGGAGGTTAGACCGAAAAGGTAACTCTCTACTCTATGATGGTCTTTATAGATGGCTCCTTGTTAAAGCTGTATTTAAATATATTTTCCAATGAATTTCAGTCTCTTCTTCTGTAATTTGTGTGACCTTTGAAGTCCTTTCCAGCTTTAAAATCCTCTATGGTTTTCTAAGACTAGGTTTGCATAGTATTGTGCACTTT
This sequence comes from Vombatus ursinus, assembly GCF_900497805.2. Lineage (NCBI taxonomy): Eukaryota > Metazoa > Chordata > Mammalia > Diprotodontia > Vombatidae > Vombatus > Vombatus ursinus. The sequence continues at coordinate 52,516,076 of NW_020954576.1, forward strand.
TCCATTAATTAGTTTACATTTGAAAAATAATTGCTGCTGCTTCTACTATTAGCATTCTTTAAACTTTTACTCTGAAGCTTCCACCATGCAGTGAAATAGCCACAAATCTCTTCCCCTTAAGCAGAGACCTTAAAGAGACAGCAGGATACAGATGCTGAAAAAATGTAAAATGCTTCATAATTATTTACGTTATATAGAGATCGAGAGTTAAGTGAGTGAGGAGCAAAGATGAAAAAAAAAAATTCAGAAGAGGGCCAAGTTAGGAGAAATCAATTGCTCTTACTTAGATCGCTCTAGACAGGTTTCCCGAAAAGAGAAACTTCGAAGTTTTTAGCTCTGGCCACCAAGCTTTAGGATGGCAAGGGGAGGAATTTTCTCTTTCACCCAACCCGCTGCCCAAGGTATGCTAATAAGGTTAGAGGAGTCATTTCCTCTCGATGATCCTGTTGTCTCATACTGTTTATTCGAGATTTCTCAGTACCCTTTCTCCAGGCTGGTGATATTGAACGTCCTTGTGAAAGGGAGAAACCAAGACCCAAAAAGAGGAAATGAGAGGACGGGGCATTTGCAGACTGCGGTAGAAATGGGACGAGGGAGAAGCCCAGGCTTTCTGGTCCAGGTTTTGCTAAGTAAATAAACCTGTTTCTCCCGGGCTTTGGCTGGTTGTACTGTAACTCTGAGCAAAGTCACTTCTGCTTTGTGCTGACATAACCTTTAATGTGGGGATCCCCAGGCATGTTACTGGCATTAATTCCTCTATCCTCACAACATCCCTGGGTTGAACTGGGGGAAAAAGTAACCAAACCAAGATCATGTGAGTTTCTCACATCCACTGTGGTAAAGTGCAAATTATTTTTAGTTAAGGTCTGCTCTCTATTTCCTATTAATCTCTCTTTGTGTAAAGAGAAACTGAGTCAAAGAAAGGGACATTATATAGATTTCATACATGCCCCAAGTCATAACAACCAAACTTTTGCCTATAAATGATTTCTCTGCTCTATTCGTAGTTATGTAATTTCCAGTACTCATCATGACCAATAATAAATAATGTTTTAATTTATATAGCACCTCTCTTCCTGAAACCTATTATCATAGCCATTTTATGGATGAAGAAATTGATATGCTGAGTCATGATATTTCTTACTCCACAGGCACAGTGAATCAGTGGCAGAAGCTGGACAAGAAACCTTGGTTTTTTTCCTTTTTCTTATTAGACTCCTCAGGTTGAAACACTAAATTTAGTTCCAAAATCTGTTAATTCCACTCAAGAAATGAATGAGTTATAAGCCCTTAGTAACAGTAATAGCTTACATTTATATAACATAGTACAATTTCAAAGCACTTTACATATGTCATTTAATGTGACCTTCATAATATCATTATCCTCATTGGGCAGATAAGGAAACTGAAGTTTCAGAGAAATTAAGAGAGGCCACACAGCTAGTAAGTGATAAAGCGGGGACTCAAACCCAATTGTTTTGACTCCAAATCTAGGATTCTCTCTACCACTTAATGGTGCCTTTCAGCTTCCCGTCACCACAAGATTTGTGTTTCTAATTCTGAGAACTATGTGGGCATTTGGGATGGTACCAATGGTCACAGCTGTAGTGGGATTTTGATTAGTCATGGAATGAATCTTGGGGAATTAGGCCTGAAGAATCCATTACTAGAGGACTCAGGTAAGATTAAGGAAGGAAGAATAAGGTCTGTGTAACATGAGAGTCTTGATTCATGTGTCAGCAGGAAGAAAATCATCATAACCAAGCATTTAAAATAGTCTAATTACACATGGTAAAATACTGAATTCTTTAGGGAACTAAAGATATAGGCCCTAATCCTGGATATCTACAATCTAATCTACAATCTAAAGCAGGCCCAGGATGGAGAAGAACAAATGTTAATGGGGCAAATAGATGGCACAATAATGATTCCATGAAGTCAAGACTTTTTCAGTGTGGGAATTTCCTCCACTAGTGCAACTTGCGATCTATCCATGCCTTCTTATTCTATGTGATTCTGTCCATGGTTTCCAATAAATTTTCTATCATACATCTATCCCGTGCATTAAAGGCCTTTCTACAGTTCTTTTCATTTTTCATGGATACCAGTGCAACACTTACATTTTGCATTTATTATACTTTACTTTTGTTACATGACTGGCCAGTCTTTTTTTCTAGTCCCAGCTGTTTTTTATGTCATGTCTCATCAGCTTCTCCAGTTTCCACTATCATTTCTACAAAGATGATACCCAAACATACATATTAAACCCTCATCTTTCTTCTGATCTCCAGTCCCACATCACCGATTACCTGCTGTACACCTCTACATAGATGTCTTATAGGCATCTCAAACTTAACATATCCAAAACTAAATTCATTCCTTCCCTCTTAATCCCATCTTTCCTTCTAACTTTCCTTTTTCTGTCAAGTGTACCACTATTTTTCCAGCTATCTGAGTTTGAAACTTCATAGCTATCCTTATGCACTTTCCCTCACCTCCCTCATCCACTCTGTTGCCAAGTATTAACTCTATCCCCACAGCCCCTTTCCCATCTATCCACTTCTTACCATTCACAGGACTACCATCCTAATTCAAACACTCATTACCTCTCAACTGTACTATTATAATAACTTCCTACTTGATCTCCCTGCTTCAAGTCTCTCCCATGTAGAATCCACATTCAACATGGCTGGAGAACTGATCATTCCTAAAGCACAGGTCTAACCATATTACTATCCTGTTCAAAAGTTCAAGTGGCTCTCTATTGTCTCTGGAACAAGAGAGAAACTCCTATTTAGCATTTAAAGACTTTACAATCTGGCTACAATCTAAGTTTTTATTTTTATTTTTTGGAGGTAATTGGGGTTAAGTGACTTGCCCAGGAACATATATAACGTCTGAAGCCAGATTTGAACTCAAGTCCTCCTGACTCTGGACTGGTGCTTTATACACTGCACCATCTAACTGCCCCAAAACCTAATTACTAGTAATTACTAATTACTAATCACTCCCCCTCTTACATTCTTCATTCCAGACAAACTTGTCTACTTACTGTTCCTTGTACATGGTATTCCACCTCTATCACCTCCATTCCATTCCACAGGCTGTCCTTTATGTATGGAGTACACTCTCACCCCAGCTTCCTTCAAAGCTAGAGGGCCACTTTCTACATTAGCCCTGTCCTGATGCTTCCAGTTGCTAGTACCTCCTACTTGAAATTGCCTTATATTTATTTCACATCTATTTTAACAGGGCATAAGTTTCTTGGATGCAAGGGTGATGATTTAATCTTTGTTTTCTGATCTCCAGCTCCTAGCACAAGAGTAGCAAATAGAAGCCTCTATGATTAAGTGCTTGTTGAATTAAATTCCAACAATGAAAACAAAAGAATAATAAATTATGTTACTATAGCACTTTAGAGTTCATAAAGTGGAACATTAAACAGTTATAGTAGTGTACAGTAAGGTTTTTACATCATATACAAGCCAATGATAGTTGTATATAGAGTGAGGATAAGCATAGAATCAGAGTAGGAGACAGGGAGGGTTAGCCATAGAAGAGAAAGGACAAATAGCTGAAGAAGAATGAGCCTGAAGAACGCATCCTCTCTTCTCTGACTAAAGTAAAAAGACTTCCTAGAAGAGGATTTTTCCATTTTCTGAAGAGATCAGAGATAACTTGAATGAGCTCTGTGTACATGTATATATAGAATGAGAGAAGATGGTACCATATGGAACTCTTGGAGAGAAGAGTTAGAAGTATGAGTGAGTCAAGTGAGCAAAGGAGAGTTTAGTCGGCTGAAAATTCAGAGGCTACAATCGAGCCCTAGCTCCTGAATGGTGTCTAAGTTTCTTAATTGAATGCTTAACAGACTTTGTATGGTCCTTGTAAGCAGAAACGGGACCACATAGGTATGAAAAGCTTTGGAAAACATCTTGGCCCACTTTTGCAACGAGAGAACAGAAGGAGGAAGCAACAGCTGAGTTTAGTGGTGAAGGAACTTGCGGATAGGGACCTTTGGGATTCTGGGTGATAACTCCCTAGCTATCCCAGTCTCCCCAGAAACTACCGCAACAGCACTCCCAGCTCACCAGCCCATTTACCCAAACCTATTAATTATTGGGGAATTTCCAGTTTGCCTGTGACAGACCCAAATCCACCATTTGAGTTTGGAACTAATGATTAGACTTCTAATGAGAGAGAAGGGTTGAGTTCAGCTGAGATAGAAATTTGTCTTAATACATTGGTTCAGTCTCCAGCCAGATATTAAGGAGCTCTGTTGTTTATCTCTATTAACTGTGTTTACTTAATACATCCTTTGTGACCCTAATTAGTCAGAGGCTACTTACTTCAAAGAGTCTAAGGTGGTTAGATGGCAGAGAGTTCTAGACCTTGACAAAATATGGGATATTCTGTTTATCTACACTGAGTTGTAGTTTAATAACTACGGCATCATCACTCAACACCTGAAGCATTTCTGTTTCCTATTTTCTCTTGCTCCAGATTCTCCAAGCACATGGCATTATGGTTCACAAATGAGTATAAGAATATGCATACTGATCATTTTCTCTAAATCCTAATCATTTAAGTAAATCTTGACTCAATCAAAAAATATTTATTGAATACCTGCTACAGCAGGAATTCTTAACCTGGGGTCAGTAAACTTGTTTGGTTTTTTTATATATATATATCTTAACAACTTTTTTCATTATGATTGGTTTCCTTTGTAATCCCATGTATTTTACTTTATACATTTAAAAACACTATTCTGATGAAGGGTTCATAGATTTCATCAAACTGCTGCCAAAGGGGTCCAGGACACAAAAAAAGGTCAAGAACCCCTGTATTACGGGCAAGGCACTATGTATAGGTAATAGAGTATGCTTTTGCTTTTGTTCAGTTGTTTTTCAGTCATGTCCAACTCTTTGTGACCCCATTTGGAGTCTTCTTGACAAAGATACTAGAGTGATTTGTCATTTCCTTCTCCAGATCATTTTTACTAATGAGGAAACTGAGGCAAACAGGGTGAAGTGACAGCTACTAGGTGTGTGAGGCCAGATCTGAACTCAGGAAGATGAGTTGCTCCTACCCTATATAGTATGCTACTTCCCCCAATCACTACAGGTATTGCTATCACTCAATCAACAGTCAATAAACATTGATTAAGTATCTACTATGTACCTGGCACTATGCTAGGCCTTGGGTATACAAATATCAAAATAAAAAAAAAAATTAAACAATTTTGACATGCGAAGAGTTTACAATCTAGTGGGCAAGATAAGTGCATATATAAATGTATACAGAGTAAATATAAAAAGAATGAAAACAAATAAATACGAAGTTAAATATAAGATAATTGGGGTACAAGAACACTGGCAGTTGGAAGGAAATTGGGGAAAGTTTCATATAGAAGATGGTGCTGCTCAAGCTGTGTCTTTATTTTTTAGGCAATTGGGGTTAAGTGACATGCCCAGGGTCACACAGCTAGTAAGTGTCAAGCGTTTGGTCTGAGGCCGGATTTGAACGCAGGTCCTCCTGACTTCAGGGCCGGTGCTCTATCCTAGCTGTGCACCACCTAGCTGCCCCTAAGCTGTGTCTTTAAAGGAAGCGAGTGATTCCATGAGATGGAAGTAAGGAGGAAGTGAATTCCAGGCATGGGGGATGGTCAGTGAAAAAATAAGTAGCTGAGAAATGGAGTGTTTTATGTGAAGAGCTAAGAGAAGGCCAGTCTAGCTGGATGACAGAGTTGAGGGGGTGGAGTAGTCTGGGACTGGGAAGAGAGGGAGTAATGTCCAGAGACTACAAAGATAAGTTGGGACCCAATTGTGAAGGGATTTAAAAGCTAAACAAAGGAGCTTGTAGTTTATCCTTGAGGTAATAGAGAGCCACTGGAATTGAGTGGGTGAGTCATATCTGTTCTTCAAGAAAATCACTTTGGCAGCAGTGCGTGGGATAGACTGGAGTGGTGAGAGACTTGAGGCAGGGAGACCAATTAGGAGGCCACAGCAAGAAGTAATGAGGGCCTAAACTAAGGATATTACTGTGTACCGAGGAAGAAGTGCTTGGATGTAAGAAGTGTTGTGAAGACGGATTTGGAAAGTGGATACGTGATGTAAGAGAAAGTGAGGAATCAAGAATAATGCTGAGATTATGAATCTGGGAAACTAGAAGGATAGTGGTGTGTAATGTCTCTCTCATTACTTGGGCCCTTTGAAGCCAATGAGGTAGAGAGAGGATGAGGAAGAATAAAGGCAATACAGCAACAGAGGTAGTTTTCTCTACTACCCCAAAACGCTGCTCAACTCTCTCCCATCCCAACTCTCTTCTTATTCTCTTCATTTTCTTGTTTCTGGTCTCCTCTCCCTACAAGCCTCTCAGTACTCTCTCTACAATTGAACCCCCTCATATACATTTTTATTGAGAATGATTTCTCTCTTGGTCATTTCAAAGTCAATCAATCAGCATGTATAATCACCTACTAGGAGCCAGACATTGTACTAGGTCCTAAGGATCCAAATAGAAAATGAAAGTCATCTCCAAGATTCTTTCTTCTTCCTACTCACCTTGACCTCCAATCCTATCCTTCTTAAGTCTTTGTCAGGCCATCACCTCTACATTGTTATGGCAAGAGCAATATCCTGATCCCTCTCCATACTCCCCACTTCCCACGAAGGGAAAGTTAGGATAATTTTTCCTTAAAAAGACATTCCTCTAGACTTGGTTGGCTCAGGCGACTAAGACCTCAGACTATAGATGTCACTTTGTCACCTAAGTACAAAGTACCTACAAGGAGCTTCACTGAGCTGAATCAACTCAAAGGATTCTCAATGACTATCCTCACTTAAGATCCTTCTCTTGTTATCTTTTGTTAACTGTTAAATGACCTCTGAGCCTCTCATCACTTCCCAATATCAAACCTAACCCACCAGAGGACTAGGCAGAGTCAGGCCCCACCCAGAATAATTAGTGTGGTCTTGGTAGATTGGAAGATAATAAGCTCTATGGGGGGGGGGGGGAATGTGCAGTGCAGAGGAAGGTGACCCTATTCATGCTTCTCGTGATGCCTCTACTGTGAGGTCTCACCCACACATACTCCTGGGAAATTACAGAGTAAACTGCCTGTGGCCTTTTACCAAGTAGAGAACAATGTGAGTATGCTCAGTGTCCTTTGGAACTGTACTTTGACCAGGTATGATGGCACATGCCTATAGTCACTGCCGCTGGGTGGGGCTGAGGCTGGTGAATTGTGTTCGTTGGAGAGTTCTGAGTTGCAGTAGGATATTAAAGCCTATCTGGTTTCAGTCTGGCACTAAGTCTGGTACCAATATAATGAGCCCCCGGGAGCAGGGGGCCACGAGGCTCTCTAAGAAAGGACAAACCAGTCCTGGTCAGGAAAAAAATGGAACAGGCTAAAGCTCCTTGCCTATCAGGATCAGGATCAGACCTGTGAGTAGCTGCTACACTTCCAGCCTAGGTAGGATAGGGAGACTCTGTTTCAAAAAAACAAAATAAAAAAACCACACTATCCCTTAAAGATAATTGTGCTAAACTGTATTTCAAGCCCTTAAGAGTGGTTGGGTCTTCCAGCTTACTAATTTAAGTGTCTTCCAAGTGCTACTAGGGGATAGATCTCTCCAAAACTCAATTTACTTTCGAAGAAGCCTGGAGGGACTGAATTTTGGGGGATGAAAGAAAAGATTTTCCCCTCCTTGGAGGCACACAAATTCCGAACCATTTGTGCTTACCTCTCTGCTAGGCCTTTGTATTGCTAACAGTCAATATCACCCAATTGTCTAGGAGGATGCCTCCTGGCAAAAAAGCGCATCCCAACTCTACGGGAGTATAAACTGTTTGGGTTTTTGTTTTTGTTTTCGGGCTTGGTTTTTGTTTGTTTGGTTTTTTTTTGTTTTTTGGTAAGGCAATTGGGGTTAAGTGACTTGCCCAGAGTCATACAGCTAGTAAGTATTATGTGTCTGAGGTCAGATTTGAACTCAGGTCCTGACTCCAAGGCCTCCAACTGTTTGGTTTCAAATGACTTTTTAAAGAAGAGACAATACAGTTGAACCAACCATCCTCAGTCCATGACCAGTCATTTGAGGGGTTGCATGAAGGACCCCAACAGTGAAGAAATGCAAATGAAAGACGATCTCTAGCATTTTAGGATTGTCTACACTGTGCTGAAGAAACTGAGTTTTATTTATTTTTTAATTTGGAATTTGAGAGGCTGATTTTGCCAAATTGATTTTGTTGTGATTCTTTGGTGCAGACCATTAGGGGAGGCCCTTGAAAGGACAATGCTAAATTCTCACCAGGAGCATAGAGACATTTCTGGAATTGGGGATATGGACAAATTGCACCAAATTTAATTAGCTGAGAGGGCAAGGATGCTGTGTCAGTTTGAAAAGTTTCTACACTTACCCTCGATCTATGAATTACGAACTATAATTCTTCCTCTCTGAAGCTTCCAGAGAAGAGCCCCCTGAAGAGCAAAGTACTTGGGCCCAAGAGCATTTCCCTACTCCCAGCAGAAAAGGTTACTGTTTGCACGTAGGAAATAGAGAAACATGTACTGGCCTAGACAAATTTCTGGCTTTGTTGTTTTTTGTATGGCTTTGTGTCTTTTTCCCAGTGGTAGGAGCACCCACAGTTGTTGTTGTTGTTCATTCATTCAGTTGTGTCTGACTCTTTGTGACCCCATGGACCATATCACAGTAGGCCTTTTATCCTCCACTATCTCCCGAAGTCAGCATCCCCAATACTCCCATGCTGAACACTGAGAGCAATGACATCAGAGGCTCCTAGTAATCTTGAGTGGAGGTGAAAGGCAGAGTTAGATCTGCTACAGGAGGCCCCAGCAGTATGGAGCAAAAGTGCTCAGGCTTGTAGCAACACTCTGCCCTACATAGGGCAGAAAAGCTCAGGCCCCAGTAGTAGTAGTAGTTCTTTTCTGGCATGGGGGCAGCAACCAACCTTGGTAGAGTGAGCAGTATGCAGAGGGCGCGTACTATCACCCAGATAGTATTAGTGAGGGAATAGTAGGCACAGACTCAGGCCCCAGCAGTACTGGCACAGGGGTAGTGAACAAAGATGCTGCCACAGCAGGCAGTGGGCAGCTCCAGCTGCAGCAGATAATGAATCAGCTCCTAGCAACAGTGGCAGCCCAGTGGCAGAAAAGTGGGTACTGACATGTACCATGGCTAAAGGCAGGCCTGCTGTAGCCCATTAATTATTGTAACATAAAACATTGGTTCCTCCAAGTTGTAGCCAGTACAACACCCAGTGATCACTCTAACCAAGGGAGGGCCAAAGGATGCCATAGCTTGCTTTATGGCTATAAGTGTAAGGTGAAAGTATTTAACCAGCCTCCCCAGAAGAAGGTGAACAATCCCTCAGAGGCCTCTCGTGGGGCAAAGATTTTTGTATCTCCCACCCCCCTCCAACCCTTGTATTCCCAGGGACCCAAGTAACACTAAGGGGATGGCAATAGGGCAATTCTCCCTGATCTGTGATAAGAATTGGTGATTATGCAGGAAGTATTATCATCTTTGCCATAGCCCTGATGTTCCCATTGTTCCTGCTTCTGATCACCTTTTTACACTGAAACCCACTATGAACTGAAAAGATTGGGTATCACCCACCACATGTACTGATTGTTTAGTCCCAGGACTCAGGCTTTTGTGGGACTATCCCAAATTCAGGGAACTGTTATATTGTTTGTCTTGTTTTTATGATGTTTCTGTTTTAGTTTTTTCTCTTCCTCCTTTAATGATGCTTACATCGGGCTTCTTGAATATGGAGGTCAGAGTTAACCAGTAAAATCAAGTCATTTAAGTGGTAAAAAGTCCTCTAGAATAGAGGTGGCAAATTTACTGTCTGAATGCTGCCACCAACATCTCCCAGTGCTCCACTAGATTAATTGGGAAATGTTTAATAAAATAAAGTAGGGATTCCTTTCTATTTGAACTTGACACCACTGATCTAGAAAGCCTAAAGGACCTACCACCTTGTTGAAGGAACAATATCCTAATCCCTCACCCCATGTAGGTTAGGATAATTTTTCCTTAAAAGATATTAAGGCATTCCTCAAGATTTAGCTGGCTCAAGGGACTAAGGGCTCAAACTACAGATGTCACCTCCTTGTCACTTAGCACTCAAAAGGAGCTCCAGGGCCACTCTGATGCTGGACTGGTGGGTTTTGATGGAAGCTTCACTCAGCTAATTCAATTCAAGGGGTTCTCAATGCATATACTTGTTAAATATCCTCCTCTTGTTTTTTTTTTATTATAGTATTTTATTTTTTTCTAGTTACATGTAAAGACAGTTTTTAACATTCATTTTTTTTTAATTTTGAGTTCAAAAATTTTTCCCTCCTTCTTTCACCTCCCCCCTCCCTAAAGCAGTAAGTAATTTGATATAGGTTATATATGTACAATCACGTAAACACATTTCCATATTAGTCATGTTGTGAAAGGAGAAACAGAACAAAAGAAAAAAATACAAAAAAAAGAAAAACAATATGCTTCTATTTGCATTCAAACTCCATCAGTTCTTTCTCTGGATGGGGATAGTACTTTTCATCATGAGTCCTTTGGAATTATCTTGGATCATTGAATTGCTGAGAAGAGCTAAGTCATTCATAGTTGACCATCATTTAATATTGCTGTTACTGTGTACAATGTTCTGGTTCTGCTCATTTTATTTTGCATCAGTTCATGTAAGTCTTTCCAAGTTTTTCTGCAATTATCCTGCAATTATCATTTCTTACAGCACAATAGTATTCTATTACATTCATATACCACATCTTGTTATCTTCTGTTAACTATTGAAGGACCTTTGAATGTCTCATCTTGTTCCAGTATCAAACCTAAACTACCAACAGACTGGCTTGAGTTAGGCCCAACCCAGAACAATTGGTGACATTCTCCTCCATCCCTCATCTTGACCTCTTCATAAACCAGTTCAAGTCTGTCTTCTTCTGAGTGCTTTGTTCCCTTATCCTTTCTTGAATCTTGCCATGGAAATCCCCAGTCTTAGATTACTCTCAACATCCAATGCCTTCCTTCTGTTCACATGCCGCTGAACAAAGCTGGAGAAAATCACAAAACCATGCTGACTGGGTCCACTATAGATTTGTTACATAATCTCAGCTGGGTCCTCACTATTTCAAGGCAATCCCTTTAAACCTCCCTAATCAATCTATTATGCTATTTGCCACAGAAAATTTGCCAAATTTTTCATCCCTCCTCAAATCTCCTATGACTCTCCCTCTTTTACCCTCTCTGCTGAGAACCTTGCCTTGATCTATTCGTCTTACCTTAATCTCACTATTAACTTCCAGTCTTAAATCTCCAAATGCTAATTGGACATCTCAACTAGATGTCACATAAACATCCAAATCTGAACTAATTTTTAAAACCTTCCCTCTTCTTAACTATCCTATTATTTTCAAAGTTATCACTATCTTTCCAGACACCCAGGCTCACAACTTAGGTGCCATTTTCAATTCCTTGTTGTTATTGTTGTTCATTTGTTTCAGTCATGTCCAATTCTTCCTGACCCCATTTGGAGTTTTCTTGGCAAAGATACTGGAGTGGTTGCTATTTCCTTCTCTAGCTCATTTTACAGATAAGGAAACTGAGGCCAACAGGATTAGGTGACTTGCCTAGGGTCACCCAGCTAGTAAAGTGTCTGAGGCCAAATTTGATAAGTCTTCCTGACTCTAAGCCCAGCAATCTATCCACTGTGCTACCTTCAATTCCTTCCTCTTTCTCATCCCCCACATCCAATCAGTTGCCAACTTTTATGATTTCTACCTTTGTAACATCTCTCCCGTATGCCTTCTTCTCTCCTCTGACACTAATACCACCCTGGTATAGCCACATATCACGTTATACTTGGACTACTGAAATAGCCTTCTTGTTGGTCTCCCTGCCTCAAGTCTCTCCTCATTCCAGTTCATCCTTCCTTGTCATCAATGTGATCTTTCTGAAGTGCAGGTCTATGTCACCTCTCCCTCCCCCATTCAATAAATTCCAGTGCCACCTCACTGCCTCCAGGATCAAATATAAAATCCTTTGTTTGACTTTTAAAGCCTTTCAAGAGGGTAAAAAAAAAAAAAAGCACCCATCACAACCTGGTTCTTTCCTACCTCTCTACTCCTTACACCTTACTTCATGTACACTGCAATAACCCTCCCCTTGCTGTTTCTCACACAAGCCACTTCACCTCCAGCTTTCTCACCGACTGTCCTCCACGCCTAGAATTCTCTTCCTCCTTATCTGTCAGACCTCCTGGCTCCCTTCAAGTTTGTTTAAATTTTACCTTTTCCAAAAAGTCCTCCCTTTTTCCTCTTAATGCTAGTGCCTTCCTCCTGTGATTATCTCCAATTTATTCCGTATGTATCTTGTTTGTACATAATTCTTCGAATGTTGTCTCTCCCATTAGAATGTAATCCCCTTGAGGTCAAGGTCTGTGTTTTTTGTTTTCTTTTCTTTCTATATAAGGGGTTTAATAAATGCTGTCGATATACTTACATTCTACCTGAAAGACAACTCGATGTAAAGTACATACAAAACACATCCCTTGTTGTGGGACTTGGGGAGGAGTGAGCATCCTCAACTGCGTTCAAGAACCCCGGACCTCAAAATACTTAAGTGTTTTTAGTAGAGACTAACAAAGGTAAGTTTACTTCCTAATTACAAGAAACAAGCTTAGAGTCCTTTAAAAAAAAAAGCCTAAGGCTTTCCCTTCAAAGGTAGTTTAGAAAAGGAAAATGGAAAGAGAAAGGAGAGGGTGCTCCTGATTGGTTTAGGAGAGGAAACATGATTTGTCAATTACACCTGGTCAGTGCAAATTATTTTCTGACTCAATGCTGATGGCAGAAGTGAAAGGACGGAGATGGGGCCGTGCTTACTAGGGACCTAGGGGAGCCCCTGTTCTGGCACATAGGAACGGGTCTGGAGCCGTGTGTGAGTGTGTGTGTGTGTGTGTGTGTCCAGGAGCCTGGAGATTTGCGAAGTCTAGGGGTGTCTTTCCAGGAGTCTGGAGCCCAGCGAAGCCTGGCCGTCCCTTTCCAGGAGTCTTGAGTTAGATCAACTCCAGGTACCCCCTCCCTCCTTCCTTGCAACCCTTTCCTCTTCCAAGACTTCGGAGACCCCGCCCCCTTCCCCCTTCACGCTCCACCCCCGCCCCCATACACTGGCTCGCACGCGCACAGGCCCGACGCGCATGGGCATGGCGTAAAGACCCTTCCCCGAAGCCTACGTCACTCCCCAGGGAGCCCCGCCGAGCCTCCTTCAGCCTCCCGCCCCGCCCCATGTCTGCCTCTCGTCTCGCCAGCCCCCTAGGGCGTGCGTAACGTGCCCCCGCATCATGACGCACGGCACTCGGGCTGGGGCGGAAGCACGGGGTTGGGCGGCGAGGAAGAGGCGGAGTGTGGGCGGAAGTCGGTGTCTGCGGGGAAGAGAAAGGAAAGGGAGACGGGGCGGAGGTTGGGGAGGCGGGGAAGGAGACTGTAGCGACAGGCTGTGAAGGAAGATGGGAGGGGCTTGCCTCTGCTCTCCAGTCGGCCTCCTCCCTGCTTTCCTGGCTAGGGGACGGAAGTGACGAATCCTACGAGAAGGTCACTTCCTGCTGGGGTGGATGAGGAGGAGCCGGAGACGCCGCCGAGGAGACGGGACCTAGACGGACCGCGGAGGAGTGAGGTGAGTCCCGGCCCCGACTGGGGGCCCTGCCTCCTTGGAGCCGCCACCTCCCGGGCCCCTCCGCGCCTGCTCCTCCCCGGGGCCGAGATGCTGTCTCCGCCACCCGCCAGGCCGGCGCCTTCCTCGATGCCCGCCGCCCTCGGTCCGGAGCCGAGGGCCCCCCCGCCCCGGAGCAGCAGGGCCTCACCCCGCGCGGGCTCGGAGCTCCGGGGGTGGTGCGGACCCCGCGGGGCCCAGGCCGCGAGCCGAGGACGCAGCGGAACCCCCGCGGTCTGAGGTGGGGGTCGGAGGCTGCGCCCCGTCCTGCAGAGGAGGCGGCTCGGAATCGGGGAGCCCGGAGTCTGGGGCGGAGGGGGAGGGGAGTGGCGAGGTCCTGTCAGCCCCCCCCCGGGGGCCCCGCAGGCTGAGGACAGCCAGCTCGGGGAGGGCTGTGAAGGGAAGTTTGGAAGTTAGGGAGGGAGGTCCGAGCAGTCGCTGAAGGTATGCGTTGGAACGAGGGGGAGGGATTGGGATGTCAGGTAAGGGGACTTCCTGGGCAAGTCATTGGTGAATCTTGGTCCCGTCTGTGGCGATAGTCGAAGGACGTCCCTAGACCATTTAAAGGGTCTTGAGATGAGTTAGAGTTGTCCAGGGAAGCTTGCTGGAAGGCTGGGAAAATTACTTTTTTTCCACATTCGATGACATCGAGATGGGGTCGGCTGGGGGGGGCGATGCTGCTGGAGGAGTGTGTGTGTGTGTCTGTGTGTCTCCGTGTCTCCGTCTCCCTGTGTGTCTCCTTTTTGTGTCCTACATCCTCTGGGCTACTCTAATCTATCGGAGTGATTCTGGAAGTTTTAAAATGGGTGGAGGAGACAATTGAAAGTGAAGTGTTTTTGAGTACTTTGGGAAGTCATCTTAAAATATATAGGATTAGGATTTCCAGACCCATCCCCCCCACCCCATCCCCTGGGCACCGAGACACCTATACTTCCACTGGCTTCAGCCTGTGCTGTGTATTGATTGATGAGTGTGCTAGGATTGGTGATGGCGTAAACTTATAGGAATGGGACAGTAAAGAAAGGATTTCCTTCAGGAATGGATCCCCTTTTGTCTCCACCTCCCCGCTTTCTCTCCTTTCTCCCAGAGGGTTAAGGGAGGAGTGATACTTAAAAAAACGAGGCAGTAGTAATAGGAAATTTCCTTGAGGAGGCAAATGAATTCAGCCTTATGTTTTGTTAGGGAGTAGATTCTGGGACATGTCCCTTTTTTACCTTCATGCTAAAGGGAGAAATTGTAGAACTATTTACACCCCATCTCCAAATCTTGGTGTGTATATATCTTTTTTTTTTTCCTGGTGCTGAGTGACTGTACATGTGGTGTGTTTACTTCCTGTATCCCAGGGTATTTTTTCCGAGGGGGAGGGGGCTGTTTCTGGTTAGGAGAAGTTCTCCTTCCCCGTGCTCACATAATCCAGCTGAAGAAATCAAAATCAGATGTGCATTCTTGAGTGGGAATAAGAAGGGTTTGGATTTTTTTTTCTTTCCTTAAACTGGTACATCTGGTGAGCTCAGGCTTGTGTATCTTGGCATCTGGATCTGTCTAGTAATAGAAGACAAACTGTTTGACTTGTTTTGGCTGCCTTTTTGGACCCGTCTCACTCTAGCCTTCCCTTTCTACTTTTGAAGGGCCAGTCAGGAGGAAGAAAGAAAATATTAAAGACAGTGTTTACACTTTGTGGTTTAAAGTCAGGTGAGAGATAATTATGGCTCTTGAAGCTGATGACCTAGGGACCATCATTTGTCGACTTGGGGATTAACAGTTTGGAGGTGACAAGTTTGGAGGAAGGAGACTTGTGAATGCTGGGAGCAGGAAAGATGGGGAAAA
This sequence comes from Vombatus ursinus, assembly GCF_900497805.2. Lineage (NCBI taxonomy): Eukaryota > Metazoa > Chordata > Mammalia > Diprotodontia > Vombatidae > Vombatus > Vombatus ursinus. Next base: position 52,531,642 of record NW_020954576.1, read on the forward strand.
GGAGAGTTGGAAAAGACTATGCAAATAAACCTAGGCAAGATAATAGCTTTCTAAAGTAATTGTGGCTTGTGTCTCTTTTAACAGTCAGCAGGAGGGAGAAAATGAAAGCGGGCTGCAGCATTGTGGAAAAGCCAGAAGGAGGTGGAGGTGAGCCTTTTCTAGTTTACTGGGAATGTCACTTGGTGGTTTCCCGTTTTCTCCACTTGGGCTCTGTCCACACCAAGTGCCCAACCGTGACTGACAGCCTCTTGGCTGGGTGGTTGCTGCTAGGACAGTTGTAGGCTTGTTTCCTATGGATGTATGCTTAACATGTCTGTTCACCACACCCTTGTCCTAGACTGTAGAAACTTTTTCCTCTTAGAGCCACAATTCCAATGTTAGTATCTTGAGAGAGGGGTGTATAGCTTTATTTTTTAGAAAATATTCCATTATTTCTGGGGTGTTCATTCTGTGTCCCTTTAATCCCTTTAGAACTTTAATGCCCTCATATGATGTAGACATAGGATTTAGTAACAAAGAAAGGACGGGCAATTAGGACACCTGAGTTTTGCTGCCAGTTTTTCCAGGAATTAGTAATTGCAATAAGGACATGTAACTTCTTTGTCCCTTCTTATTCCCTAATGGACCAGTCCCAGTTGTCTGAAAAAGTGTTTAAGGTATGTTTGCTCAGCACTCTAGCATCCTGATCTGTGGAATGTAAAGTGGGTAGGGGTGCTGGTATTTAAATAGCTCTCAACTTCTTTAGTCTTATCTTTTTCTTTCCCTCTGGTCTTAAGGCTACCAGTTCCCTGACTGGGCCTACAAAACGGAGTCTTCCCCAGGCTCCCGGCAGATCCAGCTGTGGCATTTCATCTTGGAGCTGCTTCAGAAAGAGGAGTTCCGCCATGTCATTGCCTGGCAGCAGGGAGAGTATGGGGAGTTTGTCATCAAGGACCCAGATGAAGTGGCCCGCCTCTGGGGCCGAAGAAAGTGCAAACCACAGATGAACTATGACAAGCTGAGCCGGGCCCTCAGGTGAGGGAGGGAAAATGACCTGTATTTGTAATGCTTTGGGTTAGGAGGCGATCAGACAATTTGGGAGACTTGGCACGCTGTGGAGTAGTAAGTGACAACTGGCTAAATAAATTTCTTCATAACTTCAGAGTGGGAGCAGAAGAGCACCTGAATGTAAGTAGTGAAGGTACAGAAGGAGAAAGCATATTTGTGGGTATCTGTAGGAGGAAATTCCAACATGGTTGGCATTGAATCCTGACAGGCAACCAATTCTCCTCAGTGGGTGAGAGGGTGTGATGAAATAAGGATTGGAGTTCATTTATAATCCTGGGGATTACTTAGCCCTGTCTTATTGGGTGTTTGGTATTGTGCCCATCTGTTATTATTTCTCTTCTTCCTGACCTCTCAGGAGAAGACCAAGCAGGGCTGATTTGGTTATCTTATGCTGTGACTGACAGCTATCCAGGAACAAAATTTTTTGGCCTTGTCAATTCATAGGTTGTTTGGTTGTGACCTTCCAAGAGGTCCAGAGGTTGATTTGTGTGAACTTCCTCCTTATTCACTTTGCCCTTGTCACTCTTAGTTTCAGAGATCTTTTATCCTCGGTCTAAAGGGCAATTTATGACTTGTCTAGTACTGTCTAAGTGGCTGAAGGTACCAGTCACTCTTAAAGTTCTCTAGTCCTTCGTCTTTGTTGACCCTGAACCCACGTGTTTATCCACCAGCTTTGTCTGAGCTCTACAGATCCTTTTGAGTCTTTGAGGTTAAGGCAACCCAAGCTGCCTGCTGTTTTCCAGATCAGGATATACCATTGTATGACCTGTCACCATAAAACGATCCCGCATTCCTCTCCCCAGGTTATAGGCATAGGCCTCCCAACTAGCCACACTTCCAGTCTCTGTGCCGCAGGTTGTCTGTTCCCACCTGGGCAAGGCAGACAAAAAGAGATAGTGTATGTATACTGTAGCTTTCTGACCAAAGTGGGAACAGGAAGGAAACCGGGTATAGAGCTGTGGCTGGAGAGATGGGGAAAGGTGGTTGAGGTGAGGGTAGAGTAGAGGGACAAAGACTTTTTTGCATGCTGCCCTTCCCACCCGGCCCCTCTCTCCACCTTTGAAATGACATGTGCCTTTCATTTGATTACCTGAAATTTTTTTTACATAAGCTTAGGGGAGCTGGAAGATGCATTAATATGCATGTTTTTGTTTTGACAGATACTATTACAACAAAAGGATCCTTCATAAAACAAAAGGCAAAAGGTTTACATATAAGTTTAATTTCAACAAGCTGGTGATGCCCAACTATCCATTCATCAACATTCGGCCCAATGGTAAGCACAATTCTTTGAGTGGAGAAAAGAATGTGAACTGAAATGAAATCTAAGTCTAATGCTAGTTCTTCTAAGGGAAACTCAGAAGCAGTGGACACTTAGGACTTTCTTGTAACTAGTTTCTTTGGGAATTTTTTTAAAAAGGTATTGATAATAACATTTTGTTTCACAATAGCAGGCACGTCCCAATACACCTTTTTTAAAAAGTACATTCTGTCCACAATTGTTGTTGTTAATAGTAAGGTCAAATGTATACTTTTAATTTTGATAATACATAGTATTGACATTGATATAATTGACCAATGCTGCCTTTTTTTTTTAAGATGATTGCCCTTTCCTATGATTTTTAAAGCTTATTGTATAAAGTGCTAGATCTCTTAGAGATTTGGTTCTGTGTTGTCTAAAGAAAATGATTCCTAAATTTGTGTTGATTTTTTTTTTAAATATAGACTCTAGAACTTAACTCCCTAATTGCAACAGGAGTCTTTATAAACACTTCCGATTTTCTATGAAACTACCAGGTTTACCTTATCAAGTGAATACAATCAAAACCACAGTGGCCTCAATCATGTTTGCAGTGAAAAGCAGAGTCTTTGATGGGGGGGGGGGGGTGTTGAAAGCAGGGCAGCCTGAGCTGTTTGGGTTCCTTGGCTTCTCTTCCCCCAGGGTCCCCAGGATACACATAGTCTTTGGTAGAGTTTCCCTTCAGAGCAGCCCAGGTAACAATTGTCTATGGGGACCTGACTTGGCACAGCTCAAAGGTCCTATTCCTCTGTAGATCTGGCAGACCCAGGAGTTGACAACTGAAAGGCTTTTCACTCCTCCCCAAAGATGAAAATAGCACCACTACCCAACAAATTAGATTGTAATTAAATAGTTTCTGGTCATTCCATCAACTTCTAACTTTGTTGCCTTGGGTAGCAGTGGTAAGGAAAGCTGATCTTGATTATGAAGGTAATACTACTTCCCAGGGTAAAGTTTGTTCTAGAGCTGAAAAATTGGAACCGGGGAGTGGCTGACGAGAGAATAGAATGCCAAGATCCATTGCAGATCTGTAATTACTACACACAACAAGTTAGGGCAGTTTTAGCCTGACTGTGCTATCATTACTGTTCCATCTCCCCTTTGCTAGCCACTCCCTCCTGTCCCTGGGGCATGCATTTAAAAAAAAAGTTGGTATTGGAATGCATCTCTCTAATTACAACCTGTTTTCTTTCCTTATGCCTGGGGGAAAGGCGTTAGGAAATCAAACCTGTTTTGGCCGCTGGAATTTTGTTTCCTCTATTTCTCACTCTAGCCCCTCCCTTATGCACCTGGTTTGGGTGGGGAAGGGGATTGGATCTCACTGGACAAAGAATCACACCAATAACCTCAAAGTCAATCTTCCCAAATCTCCATTTCCCTGAAATCTTCACTGACAAAACTGTTCTAGATTAGACCACCTTCTATTTTGAAGCCAGTGTACAAGCAGCAACCCTGAGCAAGAGTTGGGCTTCCTGTAAGGCAATAGGGAATTCATCCAGTGGCTTAGGGGTAACCTCCTTTTTTTGCAGGTCTGGGAAGGGAACAATAAGTCTTCCCCCAACCAGTAGACTGGCAGAAGTAGAAGAAGTTATCTAACTGCCTGGGTTGAGTTGTATGAAGATTTCCCACCAATACAAACCCTTTCAAATCTTAATCAAAAAGTCACAGACAAGTCATGAAGCAAAGCAAAGCTTTTAGGCACAATGCCTGTTTGCTTCAGGAAGCTGTGCCTGGGCATAGACAGCTATCCTGTATACAATATCCTATATACAAGTAGGTTTTGTTCAGAAATTGCTCTTACCCATATCCCATATATGGGCCTTATTTAATTTAAGGGCAATGAGGTTGTGATCGTCTTTTGCAAGGTTAGGATGAATCTTTAAAAGAGTACCTAATTAGGAATCAGGAATCCTGGGTTCTAGACTGGGTTCTCTGCCACAAACTTCTGCCTAGTACAATGCTCTGCGCAATAATGAGTGTTTATTGAATTGTTGACTATAGGTAGAACTCTCTCAATTAATAAACATTTTATTAAGTACCTATGTGCCAGGCACTGTGCTAAGCAACTGCTAAGCTTTAATTTCTTCATCTCTCTAAATTCAAGACTTGGATTTGTGTTCCTTAAGGTGCCTTTTAAGATTTCTATGACCTCTCCTCCCTAAAGAAAAAGAAACCCTGGCGTGCTGAGTTCAAGGTTCTCATGAGCTCAAAGTTCTCATCAAGAAGGTCTACCCTAGTATCTCTTAGTATATCTTCCTCTATACCAGACTTAGTATTTAACCCTCTATCCACAGTCCCCAGATGAAAAATTTTCAGGGTCAGCCATATGGATGTAAGATATATTCAAGTACTGTCATCTTTCCTGGCTTTTTCTTGTTCTCTAACCCCCAAATCAAATATGAGTATCAATATCAGAGGTGACCCAAAAGAAAAATTATTAGCCTCTGGGAAGTTTACCCTGAAGTAAGTTAGGTAAACAAAAACTGCTTAGAAACATAAGTATAGGTGAGGTTTATTACAGGTCAGAGCTAAAGGGATAATTCATTCAGTTCAGCAAGCATTTGTACGTTACTATGTGCAGATCATTAGGATAGGCAGGGAGAAGGGAAGAGTATAACCATATATGAGACATATTCCTGGCCCTCAAAGAGCTTACAATTTAGAAGCTGCCCCCCAGAGTTGGTCTGTGTGTTTTTAAATTTGATATATTTGATAGTGCTTTAAAAGATAGTAAAACAGGATAGAACCTTTATTGAGTGAACAGAGTGCCAGGTAGAGAAATTATTAAATTGAGAATGAGGTAAGCATACACCTTCCTAGAAGGTAGAAAACCACTGATATTTATCCCTACTTTAGTAAAAAGGGCTTCTTTCACTGAGAAAATGTTTAAATGCCTGCTAAATGCAGGCACCTCATTCTTAATGCATGGCACCAAACTAGATATTCAAAGGGATGTAAAAAGGATATTGTATATAAAACATGGTCTCTCCTCTTAAGAAATTGTCAATTAGGGGAATTGTATACATGTATATAAGTAACTTGCAATACAACACAGTATTAAAAATCTTATTAAAAGGTATGAAAAGTGAAAAGTATGCTATGAATTTATAGGGGAGAGAGAGATCACTTACAGCGGGAGGGGAAAATTTCATGGAATAAGACTTTCCTCTAAAACTATGGCATTCACATGCATATGACTTTTTCGTGTGTAACTTATGCTTCTCTAAGACCCAATTTCCACATTAGACTTATTAAATGCCTATTCATGAGTGAGGCAGGAGGCAACTTGATATAGTAGAGGACCAGCCTTGAGTTAGGAAGGCCTGGATTCAAGGCCTGCCTTGACGCTTATTATTGACATGACTGACTCAACATGGACAAGTCATTTAACTTCTCAGTACCCTAGGCCATTCTCTTAAGATTATGTTATATGTGAGTTTATCTGCACTATTTCCATAGCATGAGTTTCCTATTTGGGTCCAAGTTCCCTACACAGACAAGTTCAGATCAGGAGAGAAAAAAATTATACTGGGGACAAAGTGACAAGTGTGACAGTAACTGCTATCAAGGAGTTTATATTGGAGAATATAGCCTATATACAGAGCAGTAAATAAAAGGTAATTTGGGTTGGGAAAGAGTACTAATTGGGAGTTCAAAGAAGGTTTCACTGAGGAGGTAGCACCTGAGCTGAACCAAGAAGAAAGCTAAATTGTAGGAGGTGGAGAAAAGGAAAAGAAGGCATTCTAAGCACTGAAATTGGAAGTAGAATGTTAAACATTCTACAGCTTATAGTTCAGTTTGGCTGGAATGTGGAGTACACTAGAGAAGACAGGAGTCAAATTGTTAACGGCTTGAAGTGCCATCTGAGGAGTCTGGTTTTCATTCTAGTGTCACTGGGGCGATACTGAAGGCTTTGAAGCAAGGGAACAGCGTGATGAGATCTATTCTTTAGAAGGATTATTTTGGCCTTTGTGTGGAGGATGGATTGAAGAGGGGAGAAATTGAGGGCCAAGAGGCCAATTAGGAGGCTGTTATCCATTGAAGAGGGAGTAAAGTTAGGTGGCTCAATCATGAGGGAGCTGTATTGCCTCTTGGTTAATAAAAAGTTCCTATGTGATCCTACCTCGTCTGCAATTATTGTCCTTGGAACCAGAGCCACAGAATGGCTGATTAGTGATGATTCCTTTCCATACCTTTATTGACTTCAAGTCCTAGCTCTGTGGCCATGAGCAAACTACGTAAACTCTCTGAAACGCAGATTTCCTTATCTATAAAATGATAGTATTTATACTACTTAACACAGGGTTCTATGAGGTCATCCTTTTTTAAACATTGAAGTCCTATGTAAATATAGAGTTATTGCCATGTATAACTGGATTCTCTTTCTCACTTGTTAATTATCTTTTACTCTTTTTCCATGTTTCTATACATCCTCTCATTTTTTTCCTCACTTTGTTTCAGAGCTGGTTGGGTTTCAGTGACACCAGGGTCTTTAGTAGAAACCACAGTCCTTAGTAGTTTTAGAGCTACTGACCCATCCTCAGACTTTTTCCTTCACCATTAGTTTTTATGCTGGGAGACTTTGCTGAGAAGTTGGTGTGCAGTTAATTGTGGGAAAAGACTTAGGTGAAAGTAAATAACATTGTTCTGGCTTTTCCACTCAGCTCAATTGCTGCAGGCAATCTTGGGAAAGTGAGCTTGTGCTGGATCTTCTTCCATCCTCTGTAGAGCATGCCTAGGAATGGAGATTGCCATATAGAACTTGCTAAAGGAGTAGTTGGTATATCATCCGAATTGTAGAAACCAAAAATATCCACAATGGAATCACTATTGAATTCACGTGGTAGCTCTGAGCTCATGAGCAAAAGTACTTAATCTTTAGTGAAATTTGGCACCTTTCCTCCAGGTCTCCATTTGCATTTTCTTGAAAATGTAGTCTTATTCAAATACCTCACCCACGTATGAACTGAAGGATATGTGGTTCTTTGAAGCATTCCTCTTCAGGGATTTTGTTTCGAGACCCTTGTAGGTAGAAATAGCCACAAGAAAGAGAACTAAGTGCACAGCTTAGACATGTAGGGACATCTTTAGCATCTACCTAGGGTTACACACAAGGTCCTTGCACTCTCACTTTCCACTGGATTTGGGGAGGAGGAGCCAGTAATGTAGCCCTAATTTAACTTTAATTACAGGCCAGATTGCTCATTTGAGTTGTGGATGTGGTGAACAAGGAACTCTCTGCAACTAAACTGAATGAAATACCTAATTTAGCAGATAGTAGGAAAAAGTAGGTTTTGTGACATTTAATCCCAACAATGATTCTTCCTATTGCTACAAAATGTAGCTATGATGTAGCATAAGTAAACAGTGATACAATTAATTGACCTGACTTCTTTTTCTTTATTTTTCTCCTTCCCAGGAGTAGTACCCCAGAGTGCCCCTCCAGTACCAACAGCCTCCTCCCGTTTCCACTTTCCCCCTCTGGACAGCCATTCCCCCACCAGTGATGTGCAGCCAGGCCGATTCTCCACGAGCTCCCTAGCTCCTTCTGGGCAGGAGTCCTTGAGTGATGCAAGTGAACGAAAAGCAGAGATTTCAGAGCTGGAGGACAGTTCCGCTGAGTGGCGTAGGGGTGTGGATCTCATGACTTCCCGGAATTCAGTCTCTAGTGGAGGGATTAGCCACCAGAAGCGCAAGCCAGACATCATGCTCCCTCTTTTCACCAGGCCTGGGATATACCCAGATCCCCACAGTCCTTTTGCTGTTTCTCCACTGCCAGGCCGTGGAAGTGTCCTCAATGTCCCCATCTCACCAGCTCTGTCCCTGACCCCAACCCTCTTCTCCTACAGTCCCTCCCCAGGTCTAAGCCCCTTCACTGGTAGCAGCTGCTTCTCCTTTAACCCTGATGAAATGAAACACTACCTGCATTCGCAAGCCTGCTCAGTTTTAAACTACCATCTAAGTCCCCGGACTTTTCCTCGTTATCCTGGGCTCATGGTTCCACCCCTGCAGTGCCAAATGCATCCAGAGGAGCCAGCCCAGTTTCCCATTAAGCTCCAGCCACCACCTGTAGGACGGAAGAACCGGGAAAGAGTAGAGAGCAGTGAAGAGTCATCAATTACTGTCACTCCTACCATGGCCCCTACCCCTCCAAGGATCAAGGTGGAACAACAAACTGCAGACAGAGAGCCCGAGAACCAAGAGCAGCCACTAAGAGAAAAGGGGGAGCAGCAGCGGGAAGAGCGCTGTGTACCCAGTGGGACCGTAGATGAGGAGGGCGCCTTCTTTGCACGCCCTGCTGCGCCCCCAGCCTGGCCCTTGGGCCCCCTCAGCAGCCCAGGTGAAGACTCTCCAGAGTTGAATGAAGGTAGTGAAGACAGGCCTGGTAAGGATGCCCTGGCAGTAGTTGAGGCCAATGCCCCTGAAAAGAAAGAGGATGCCTTGATGCCCCCAAAGCTTCGGCTGAAGCGAAGATGGAATGGTGATAGGGAAGCCAGAGAGCTGAGTGAGAGCAGCAAGATTCACTGGAATCTTTCTGGGTCTCCACCCCTCATTGCTGGACCCAGGGGGGTGGCTACAGCAGCTGCTGCTGATGCTTAGTGTTGAAAATTAATTGAGAGCTGTTTATACTATAATTGAATACATGTATTTATGTAGCAAGGTTGCAGAGTGGGGGGGGTGGGGAGGGAGGGAGGGAATTAAGCTGGTTTGATCATTCTAGAGAATAGACTTATTGTATTTTTATGTTTTGGGGTCGGGGAGGGGTATCTTTTTGTTGTAAATTAGCAGGATGTGAAAAGCTAAGTTGGGGGTTGGGTTGGGGAGGGTTAAGTAGGGGAAGGAGAGGGAGCCTCTGTCCCCTTGGACTTTGGATAAGGAAACTCCCGAAAGACCAAGACACCTTGGTCATGTTGATAGTGACAGTTGGGGATCCCAGACACCTTGGTTTTCTATTGTATTTATATAAAGAAGTCATTAATGAATTTTCCTCTTTATGTAGAGGGAAACATAACAGAAAGGGGTTGGGGTGGGAACAATGAGACCATTAATTCTTAATATTTAGCCTGGAAAAACTTTTTTTTTCCATTTTTGATTATTTCAAGGGAGGGGCAAGAAATCTCACAGTCTTATTTGGGAGTCAGGTGTGAATTTTTTTCTTTTTTACACAGTTTTCAGGAAACCCTGAAAAGTAAAGCCAGATTAGAGCAGGGCAGAGGGGCAACAGCAGCAGCTATGTGATTGTCAGGAAGCTCTGCCCTCTGGAAGGGCTGCTAGTTTCTTTAGGACTTTTCACCTAATCTACCTATTAAAGAAGCCATGAAGAGTTGTAAACTCTCTTTCAGGGAAGAAAGAAGTGGGCAGGAGGAAGTAGCCTGATGCCTTTAAGAAACAAAAGACAAGAATTACCCTCATTTTTGCTTTCTAGTTGTGGTTTGAGGGAGTTAAAGTGAAGTATGATTGTGAGTTCACCCAGAAGTGTGATAGCGTTACTGAAAATGTCTTTCCATTGTGTCTGGTTCTCTTAATATTTTCTTTAAGTCGAGCCTTAATATTAATAACTGTACAATATACGGGTCTGTTGGCACAACCTGTAGAAGGGCACAGACAACTTTTCAGATAACCCAGGAATGTTGGAACATGGTTAAGTTTTCCAGTTGGCATGTGAGGATTTAACCCTCCTCTCTATCCTCCTTCCATCCCAATCTTTGATATTATTGGGGTTGGGAGGAGCAAGGTGGTGAGCAGAATAGTGGGAAGCAAGGACAGAGCTGAAATATCTTCTAAAATGCAGAAAGTTGATGTGGGTGTGAGTAGATGTATGGTGAAACTAAAGGAAGTGAAGAGACAGCAAGAAATATAGACAAGGAGAATAAAAGGAAAGGCCTGGTAATAAGAGAGATCTTCTGTCCCAGTGTAACTATAAAATATTTGCCATATGCCCATTATGTAGGGTAGTTCTGGTTCTCATTGTGATGCATTGATTAGCCTAGCCTCTATTCCAAATTCCAGTGAAAAGTGTATTCCCCACCACCACCCACACACACACTGGAGAATGTTTTCAGTGGCTCTTCCAAAAGAATAAGAAGTCCATATCTTGCAAAGCCAGGAAAATAAGGCCAAGAGCAGGAAGAAAAGCAGATGATTAGAAGGGAAAATTGAGTAGCTGTGTGTACGAACTGAAGTTACACTATTATGAGATTAGATCAACTTGGGACATCGTTGCAGGGATGGTTAAAGAAGATGGTTAAGGGAAGCATGGAAAAACTCAGCTCCACCCCACCCTAATTCAGCTGTGTATAGTATGATGATGCATTTAAAATGTTTTTTTTTCCTTTTTTAAAAATCTTTTTATTGGAGAGTACCAGATATGAAAGGTCAAGAAAAGGGTTGGAACAGGTGGGTGTGATTTGGATTTAAGATTTCCAGGGATGGCTTGGATTAATGTCAGCATCTTGATTCATCTCCCAGTGAGCCATCCTGATTTTATATGCACCCGGTTAATTGAATCAACATCAGTAAGCAACTTGAACTTTCCCACTCCTCAGGAAGGAGCCTTGATCAATGAGGCCCTGGCCAGCCTGCAAGGGGACCCTTGTTCTTGGCAATGACATCCCATAGGTTGCCTTTGGTACCTATTGTGGGTTTTTTCTCTGTTAGCACCTTGACTTACCTCTGAATTGGAAGGCATGCTTGGGACTGGGGTAAGGGGGCAAAATGCTACTTGGTATATAGGAGGCTGTCTGGCCATCCCCCTTTCCCATATTCACATCCCCTAGAGAGGGCCACCAGGTGTCGGTATGAACTCAGGAATAGATAACACGAGGCCTTTAAAAAAAAATCCATAATGCATATCTTTAACCCCCTAGAACCCAAGTGCCAGAATTCCTAGATGCTGCTTCTGTTTGAACAAAAATTCACTGATTTCACACTTGAAAAACACTCAAAAAAAATGTTCAACTCCATGAAAATTGTTGTTTGGCTTTATGAACCTGTTGGTGTTTAATCTGTTTTCTATGATCACCATTCCGCCTGTTAGTTTATTGATTGCACTGTGTGCTGGGATTAGGATGGCCCTTTTTCAGAGCCAAACTTGGGCTTACTCAGGTTTTTGGGCAATGCTGACATCACTGATGTTAGAAGTGGTCCTCAGGAAGGTGGTGGTTGTGGTGCTACGGCTGGAGGGGACTTGGAACTTCCTTTTCCTAACCTCTTTGCTGCACTTCAGCCCTACCTGTTATAAGCCAGACTTCTCCCAGCCAGGGACAGTGACATCAATGTCTAGCAGCAGCAGGTGGAGGAGGGAGAAATGAAAACAAGGGTGTTTTTTGTTTGTTTGTTACTTTATAATTTTTCCAAATTCCATTGTGCCAAATGTTTAAACTTTGACAAGTTTAAATCTGTTGACATTTCAACATCCACCTGTATTAACAAATCAAGAGTATGTTCTTGTGAGCAGTTGGTTTTTATAGCCTTAGGAAAAAACCTGTAGAGAAGAGACTTAATGGCATCCATCCTCATCAAATAGCTCACTGTTTTCTAAGGGGGGTAGGGGTGAAATATAAACACTTTACCAAGGCCCACTCCACCCTCATCTCCATCTTATTAACGCAGGGAGTTACCATACCTTAATTTAGTCTTCAGTGGGCCAAGAAAAAACCTAAGAAGCATTAACAAAAACCATAGCCAAGGTTTCACTTCTTGCCCGGCAGGTGGAGTCCAATGGCTGGTTATCCCTTTTTTTTTTAATTTATTCCATAATTATGTTTTGTGGCTTTTCTTGTTTTGTTTTGTTCTTTTTATAAGCAAGAATAACTTTACTTTTTGTCTTACAGATCCTACATGGTGTTTGTTTTGATTTTTATCTTTTTGGTTTAAAAAGAACACATTTTAATCTAATTGTTTTAAAAACTGTTCTGGTTTTAGTTTCTTTTTTGAAAAAAAAGAAAACTACCAATTGAAAATTGTTTTTGAGACCTTTAGGCATATTCTTTAAGTTGATTAGAATTGTGATGCAGGGATTTGTGAATGAGATGTTCACTTATAGAAGATGACTTGGTTAGGTGTATCCACTTAAGCAGAATAAAGTGTGTATATGTACATAAAAATGTAAGTAATCTTAACTCCATTGTGCAGTGCCTTTTAGATGTTCCACTTTCTATAAAGTCTTCAGAATTTTGCATATATATATTATATATATATGATGTAATGTTATAGAAATATATGTATAATATACATATTTTTTCCAGGGGTAACTGATAGCTCTGTATTTTGTTATGGAAGTTGAAAGAAAAAAGTATTTTACCTCAAATTAAAAAGTTAAATAAAATACTTTTAAATAATGTCTGCTGAGTTCATGTTGAGATTTCATCTGAGTGTCCAGTGACATAGCATTTAGTGTTATGAAGACTGGGGAGCTTTAGTACATAATCTGTCCTTTTTCTTTCACATGGACTTTGTTTTTCCACATAAGCACAATGAGTGTCAGTCAGCAAGCATTTATTAAGTCCTTACTACGACAGGCTATGTGCTAAAAAGAGCAGGAGACTCAAACAACTCAGCCCCCAAAGGAGTATACATATGAGTGGAGGAGACCATACATATATAACTAGCAATAAGAGCCATACTGAGTATGGTATGGAGGTCAGTTGAGAGGGGACTGGGAAATGCCTATAGAAGGTGGTTTTTTGAGCTGAGTCTTGGAGGAAGCTGAGAGTCAAGGGGGCAGAGCCTTACAGGCATTTTCAGGGAGAGGTGCAGAGGCACAGGAGTAATTTGTATTCCCAGCACTACAAATAGGCCAATGTAGCTAGACTGTAGTACAGATGGAGGAGAGTAAGGTCATGAAGAGCCTTGAATGCCAAACAGGCCTTCTGTTTAATCCTGGAGGTAATAGATGTGAAGGTAAAAACAAGTTGATGAGAACCAGGATTGTGAGACTGGGTGCCTGGGATGATAGTGCTCTTGACCGGGGAGTTTAGAAGAGGGGAGGATTTAGAAGAAAATACATAGTGAGTTTAAGAGGCCTAGAGGACATCCACTTCAAGATTTTCAAGCATTTGGAGATGTGTGATTAGCTCAACAAAGAGATCAGGGCTAAATATATACATCAGGGAACCATCTACATAGAGATAATTGAATCCATGGGAGCTGATGACATAATAGTTAGCATTTATATAGTGCCAACTGTGCCAGGTACCATGCTAGTGCTCTACAAATACCTCGTTTGATCCTCACAACAACCCAGGGAGGTAGGTGCTCTTATCCCCACTTTACAGTTAAAACTGAGGCAAAGAAGTGACTTGCCCAAGGTTACACAGGTAGTGTCTGAGGTTGGATTTCAACTTGGGCCTACCTGACTCCAGGCCCAGCATTTGCATCCATCTAGCTTACACATCACCAACTGAGACAGACCCCATATGGGGTCGAGACCCACAGTTTAAGAAGTGCTGAAGGGGTCTTGAGTGGAAAAAGGTTTTGGTTTTTTTTTTTTGGCAATTGGGGTTAAGTGACTTGCCCAGGGTCAGACAGCTAGTTAGTGACAAGTGTTTGGTCTGAGGCCAGATTTGAACTCAGGTTCTCCTGACTTCAGGGCTGGTGCTCTATCCACTGTGCCATCTAGCTGTCGTGGAAAAAGTTTAAGGAGCAAAAAGGAAAAGGACACAGGACAGCCTTGTGTGATACCCATCATCACTGAGTATGCCATGGATAACCTGCAAAGAGTGGTCATAAAGGTAGAGGACTGGGAAGTGCATGAAAATCGAGGGAGGAAGTGATTGACAGCATAAAATGATGCAAAGAGGCCAAGGAGAATCAGGATTGAGAAAAGGCCATTAGATTGGACGATTAAGGGATCATTTTGGTAGCTTTGGAGAGGGAAGTTTTGATTGTATGAAGTTGAAAGCCAAATTGCCATTTAGAAGAGGAAAGGAAGTGGAAGCACTTAGTATAGATGGCTTTTTCACGTTTAGCTGAGATAGTTTTAGGAGAGAGGGGATATAGCTATCAAATGGGCAGATCTCAAGATTTTTTAAGTATGGGGGAAACATGGTTAGTCGGGAAGGAGCCAATAGTTAGGGAGAGATTGAAGATTAAAGAGTAGAGATAAAAGTGGTGGTGATTGACTAGAGAAATTGAACGGGCACAGACTCAAGGGTGTTTGTAAAGGAGTTTGCCTTGGCCAGAAGGGCCACCTCTTCATCTAAGACCAGAGAGTGAAAGATGTCTGAATGAGAAGATGAGAAGAATGGGGGGGGGGGGTGGTGGAGAGAGAGAAAGAGCAATTAACAATTGGTCTCAATTTTTTTCTGAAGTGACTCATCCTCAGCTTTGAGGGTTGAAGAAGGGCACTCCCTCCCTGTGTGAAGCTTGAGGGGAAACACGTTTGCTTTGCTGTGGTGAAGGCCCAGTTGAGATTAGATAATACATTTATATTAGACCAATTAGCACAGTTTCATGATTTCCTCCAGCTCTGCTAAGCAGCACAGGAATGGGAGAGAGCAAGATAGATGATGGAAGTAATCTGGGGTTGATCCTTGGCAAGGCATGATCAGACAAGAGGACAAGAAAATGGAGGGTGGAGGATAGTGTAATGTTGATTTGATTCACTGAGGGGTCACATCTCCAACTGCCTATTGGGCATCTTGTCCCATAGACCTCTTCAACTTGGCATGTCCAAAATTGAACTTATTGTCTTTAACCCACCAAATCCTCCCCTCTTACTAACTTCCCTATTACCATTGAGGATACCATCATCCTCCCAGTCCCCCAGGCTCCCAATCTGGGTATCATCCTCAGCTCCTCACTCTTATCCAATCTGTTGCCCAAGTCCTATCTATTTTACTTTTGTAAGATCTCTCATATGTGCCCCCCTTCTCTCCTTTGATGCTGCCACCCACTATGGTTCAGGCCTTCATTGCCTCATGCCAGACTATTGAAATAGCCTACTGATTAGTTTCCCCTGCCACAAGTTTCTCTCCACTACAGTCCATCCTCTATTCAGCTGTCAAAGTGATCTTCCTAAAGCACAGGTCTGGTCATATCATTCCACCCCTCACCCCACTCCACCATTTTATAAATTCCAGTGACTCCCTATCACCTCTGGGGTCAAATATAAAATCCCATGTTTGGTTTTCAAAGCTTTTTTCATAACATCCCCACCCTGCCACACACATACGCCTTTCTAATCTTCTCACACCTTACTTGTTCCCACATAAACTGCAGTCATGACACTGATCTTGCTCTTCCTCACACAAGATACTCCATTTCCCAACTTTAGCATTTTCTCTGTCTAGAATTTTCTCCCTCCTCATCTCTACCTCCTAGCTTCCTGGTTTCCTTCAAGTCCCCCACTTAATACAAAAAGCCTTTCCTAATCTTCCCTTAATGATAGTGCCTTACCTCTGTTGATCATCTCCAATGTATCCTTCATGTATCCTCTTTGTACACAGTTATCTCCTCCACCAGTGTCTGAGGTCCTAGGGACTCTCTTTTGCCTTTATTTGTATCCTTAGCACTTAGCATCATACATGGCACATAGTAGGCACTTAAATGTTTACTGGCTCTTCAGGAGTGATGAAAAGATCTTTGTGTATAGTTTAAGTGGAATAGAGAAGTAGGATATAGGAACTGGGTAAATAGAGGTACAGAGAAGTCAGGTTATTTGAGGATTTATCAATCAATATGTCTATTAAAGTCCCCTAATATGAGGGCAGGGGTTGGGATGGAGAGAAAGACTGAACCACAACCTCAACTCTTTGAGAAAGGAAGGAGAATGTCTTAGAGGTCTATAGATGGTTGTCATCAGGATCTGGATTGGGTGCTAAATTTATATAGTGAGAACCTCAAAGGAGGAGAAGTTGCTTAATGAAGGTGACAGATACAGATAGAGAAGGTCGCATGTATGGAAATGACAATGAGGAAAAAGTATTCCCTGTCTACTCTGCAGTGTTGGGGAGGTGCCCTGTGAGCAGCCAGGTGGCACAATGGATAGAGTGCTGGGCCTGGAGTCAGAAAGACTCATCTTCCTGAGTTCAGATTTGACTTCAGGCATTTCCTAGCTGTGTGACCCTGGGAAAGTCACTTAACCTTTTTTGCCTCAGTTTCTTCATCTGTAAAATGAACTGGAGAAGGCAATGGGAAACCACTCCAGTATCTTTGCCAAGGAAATCCCAAATGGAATAACAAAGAATTGAATATGACTGAAAAATGACTGAACAACAAATAACCAATCCCCTATGGTAGTTAGTACTGTGCTATGTTGGCATTTGAGGAGAAAGACTATGACCCTCCCACCTTAGACTTGGATTCTCTGAAAATTCCCTCAGATTCACAGACCATAAATGGTCCACCCTTTGACTGGGTAGGAAAAGTCGGTTCCAAAGTTGGGAGGAAAAATCTGTGTCCTAGTGTCTCTATACCTCTGACTAGTGCAAAATAGGAAGAGTACTTGTTTTGTTTAACCTGGTGAGATTGGGATCAAAGTGTGAAGTATTCTTAGCTACATTTGAAGAAAAAAATATTTTTGAAATAAGAAGTACTGCAATGTAACATTTTCCATCTTTATGAGGACTTGGTATGGTATAATAATTTATATTTTGACACTTCATGAAATCAGGGTTGGTTTCTGAGGCCATTGCAATGACCCTAAGAGGTGTGGTCTAACTTTCTACCTAAATAGTGAAGTATCTTAACAAGTTGCCTTCAAGTTCCTGTTTGAACAACTTCAGTGATGGAACTCATTACTCCTGCCCCTCTTCCTGTTTCATTCTAATTTTTTTTGCATAGCTCTACACATTGGGAAATGTTTCTTTTTTGACCTGAAATTTGTCTCCCTGCAATTTTCACCCATCCTACTATTTTTAGTCTTCAAAGTCAACCAGAATGAAAACTCTCTCTTTCACATAACAGTCCTTCAAATATTTGAAGACAACTATCCTGGCCCCACCTTAGTTATCTCCAGTGTCAACATTCCCAGTTCTTCCAGACAATTTTTGTAACACATAGTCTCAGCTTTTCAAATGTTCTGGTTACCTCTGGCCTCAGGGGCAGAATGACTTTTCAATTCTTTTTCAAGTGTACTAACTATCAGTTAAGTAGCTACTGTGGGCCAGGCACTGTGCTAGCTGTTGAAGATACAAAGACACATCTCATGCTTTCAAGAAATTTGCATTCTAGAAAGGGAAATGTACATATATGGATATATGCAAAATAGATACAAAATTATTTTTAGCAGCTGGGGAGATTAAGAAAGGCTTCAAGTAGGAGATGGCACTTGTTATAGTCTCAGAGAAAACTGGGGATGGTAAGAGGTGAAGGTAAGGAGGGTGTGCATTCCAAGTACGGGGGAAAGAGATGGGACTGGAATGCTGTGTACGAAGAACGGTAAGACTAGTTAGACAGGACCATAATGAGCATGAATAGGAGTAATATGTCATAAAATGGGAGAGGTAGATTAAGCCCAGGTTATGAGAAATGCCAAACAGAAGACCATGTATTCAATCCTGGAGATAATAGGAAACCCCTGGAGTTTAATGAGCAGGACTGACATAGTCAGACCTATGTTTTAGGAAAATTACTTTGGTAACTGAGTGGAAGATAGACTGGAATTGCAAAAGACTTGAGGCAATGAGATCAATTAAGAGGCTACTTCAATAACCCAGGCAAGAGCAATGAGGACCTGAACTAGGGTCATGGCTTATGTGCATGGAGAGAAGGAAACCTCTGTAAGAGATATTATGGAAGTAGAAACAAAAAGACTCAGCTGCTGATTGGCTGTAGGGAGTAAGAGAGTAAGGAGTTGAGGACAATGTAGAATTCATATTTCATAGAATTCAATTTATATTCGCCTCTTTCATCCTCATCAAGAGGCTTCTTCATTCTTCTTCACTTTCTGCCATCAGAGTGTTATCATCTGCATATCTGAGATTGTTGATATTTCTATATGGTAGTGACCAAGACAGAAATAACAAGCATTTACTAAGCTCCTATCGTCAGCCATCGTGCTACATGTAGGAGAGACAAAGAAAAAAAAATGAAACAATCCTTGCTCTCAAGGAGTTTACATTGTATCAAAGAAGGTAACATTAAATAAGTGTATATAGATTAAATACAAAGTAGATTACAAGGTATTTAGAGAAGGAGAGAGGGAGGGCAGGCAAGAGCTGTTGAGGGAATCATTGAAGGCTTTGAGTAGAAGGGTCATTTGGTTAATCAGCAAGCATTTATTAAGCATTTACTATGAGCCAGGTTAGCCACGTGGTTCAGTGGATAGAGTACTGTGCTTGGAATCAGGAAGACTCATCTTTGTGAGTTTAAATCTAGCTTCAGACACTTACTAGCTATGTGACCCTGGGCAAGTCACTTAACCCTGTTAATTAGAAACCCTTAGTTTCCTCATCTGTAAAATGAGCTAGAGAAGGAAATGGCAAAGCACTCCAGTATCTTTGCCAAGAAAACCCCAATGGGATCACAGAGAGACAGATATGACTGAAATGATTCCACAATAAGAACCATGCCAGGCATTATGCTAACTTCTGGGGATACAAAGAAAGGCAAAAACAGCCCCTGCCCTGAAGGAGCTCAAATTTTAATGAGAAAGATTATACAAACCAGTACAAACAAAATACAAGATATCCCAAAAAGTCTTAGTGCAGTTTCAAGCTTTAGTAGCTTGAAACTGCACTAAGATTTTCTTTGGGGGGGGGCACCCTGTATATAGGGAGTAGATAGGGAAGATAATCTCAAAAAGAAGGCATTGGAACAAGGGTGAGGTAGGGGAGGGGTTCACCCTCATATAGAAGGTGAGATTTGAGCTGAGTCTAGAAGGGAGTCAGGGAATTCAGTGCATGGAAGTGAGGAGGGAGAGCATTCCAGGCATAGGAATTTCCAGGAAATTCTGTGCCTTCGAAAAGGCATAGAAATGTGAGTAACAGCAAAAAAAGGCTAGTGTCAGTGAATCATAGAGCACTCAGAGGAAAGTATAAAAACACTAGATAGCAAGGAGCAAGGTAGTGAAGGACTTTAATGCCAAACAGAGGGTTTTATATTTGGTAATAGGGAGCTTCTTAAGTAGAGAAAGGGTTGGTCAGGCTTGCACTTTAGGAATATCACTTTGACATCTGAATGGAAGATGGAGTGAAGTGGAATGAGTCTTGAGGCAGGGAGATCAACCAGAAAGCTGTTGCAATAGTCCAGGCACAAGATGATGAGAGCTTTTGTAAAGGTGGTAGCTATATAGGCAGAAAGAAAGGGACATATATAAGAGATGCTATAAAGGTAAAAATGACAAAACTTTGTAACAGATTCAAGCTACACTTCAGTGTAGTCAACAAAGAGTGAATTTGAAAGAGGACTTGAAAATGACGCTGAGTTTGAGAGCCTGGGTGACTAGGAGGTTGGTCGTACCCTCTTGGAATGTATTTTGAGGGAAGCAGAAGTAAGGAGGGAGTGAATGTCTGGCATTAGGGAGAACAGTTCAAAGGTGTTGAAATGAGAGATGGAGTGCCAGTGTTGGGAAAAGAGTGAGTTTGGGAGAAAAGATAATGAGTTCCATTTTGGATATGTTGAGTCTGAAATGCAAATGGGACATCTAGTTCAAAATAAACAATAAATAATTGGCATTGAGGAGCTCAGGAGAGATACCAGGGCTGCATTCATAGATCTGGGAGTCATTTACATAAATATCATTGTTGAACATGTTTAAGCTAGTATAATCTTTAAGAGAGCCATATAGAGAGTGAAGAGAAGAGGACCCAGGACAAGCCATGGGTTACACCCAAGAAATTAATTATATAAATGATGATCCAGTCCATAGCTCTCTAGGCAGTGTAATGTAAGGGAAAGAGTGCTTAACTTAGAGTCAGAAGGTACCAAAGGTTCAAGCCAACTTTTATATTCGCCTCTTTCAACCTCATCAAGAGGCTTCTTAATTCTTCTTCACTTTCTGCCATCAGAGTGTTATCATCTGCATATCTGAGATTGTTGATATTTCTCTTGGTAACCTTAAAGGTTCAAATACTTCTCCTTCCCCTTTTTATATTCATTGTATTCCCTTAAGCTTATTTAATAGCCCTGCCAGAAGAGAAAGTGAAATGAATCTGGAGTGATTTATTTTAATGAAACCATGATGGTTTATGCTTTCATGATGGTTCCCTATTTGGGGGACACAAATTGTACCTTATATACATTCTAACATTTTGCTTGAATTTAACACATCAAACTCACCAGCCTTTCCTTTGAAATATCTACCTTCCTCTTTTTAAAAATTAGGACACTGTTGGCCCTTGACCTTGGTTCTTCAAAAATAACAGGATCATAGATTTAGAGCTAGAGGCTACTTTAGAGGCCATTGTGTCTAATGCTTTTATTTTACAGATGAGGAAACTGAACCACAGAGATTTGTGCCCTGCCAAGAATCATACAGTTAGTAAATGTCTCAGATAGGATTCAAACTCAGGTCTTCTGACTCCACTCCACTCCACTGTCTCTCAAATAATCATTAGGAAATGATAACTGCAAGTGGGTAGACTGTGCCTGGTGACTTGAAGTCATGGTAAAATGTATTTTAGCTTCTCAATATGGTTTTTTATCTTTGTTGCTGTTGTTCAGTTGTTCAGTCATGTCCAACTCTTTGTGACCCCAGACCATAGCATGCCAGGCCTTTCTATCCTTCACTCTCTCCCAAAGTTTTGTCATCGCTTCCATGACACTATCCATCTCATCCTCTGCTGTTTTCTTCTCCCTTTGCCTTCAATCTTTCCCAACATCAAGGTCTTTTCCAATGAGTCCTGTCTTCTCATTCTATGGCCAAAGTGTTTAAGCTTCAGCTTCAGTATTTGTCCTCCCAATGAATAGTCTGAATTAATTTCTTTAAATATTGACTGATTTGATCTCCTTGGTGTCCAAGGGACTCTCAAAAGTCTTCTCCAACACCTCAATTTTGAAGTGTCAATTCTGCAGTGCTCAGCTTTCCTTATAGCTCACCTCTCACAGCCATACATTATTACTAGAAAAACCAAAGCTTTGACTATATGGACCTTTGTCATAAGATGATGCCTTTTTTTTTTAGTATGTTGTCCAGATTTGCCATAGCTTTCCTTCCAAGGAGAAAGCATCTTTTAGTTTCATGGCTGCAGTCACCATCTGTAGTGATCTTTGAACTCAAAAATATAAAATCTGACACTGCTTCCATTTCTTCTCCCTCTATTTGCCAGGAAGTGATGGGACAGTTGCTATGATCTTAGTTTTTTTTGTGTTAAGTTTCAAGCCAGCTTTTATATTCTCCTCTTTCATCCTCATCAAGAGGCTTCTTAATTCTTCTTCGCTTTCTGCCATCAGAATGTTATCATCTGCTTCTCTGAGATTGTTGATGTTTCTCCTGGTAACCTTAATTCTGGCTTTTGATTCATCCTGCCTGGCATCTTGTATGATGTATTCCATATAAGTTAAATAAATAAGGTGATGTTATACAGCCTTGTCCTACTCCTTTCTCAATCTTCAACCAATCAATTGTTCCATGTTCAGTTCTATTGCTTCTTGATCTACATACAAGTTCCTCAAGAGACAAGATGATCTGGTACTCCCATCTCTTTGAGCACTTGTTATAGTTTGTTGTGATCCACACAGTCAAAGGCTTTAGTGTAGTCTATGAAACAGAAGAAAAAAAAATGTCTGGAACTTCCTTGCTTTCTCTGTAATCCAGCGAATGTTGGCAATTTGGTCTCTAGTTCCTCTACCTCTTTGAAATCCAGCCTGCACTTCTGGTAATTCTAGGTTCACATATTGCTGAAGCCTAGTTTGCAAAATCTTAAATATAACCTTGCTGGCTTGTGAAATGAGTGCAATTGTTCAGTAATTTGAAAATTCTTTGTTATTGTCTTTCTTTAGCACTGGGACATAAACTGATCTTTTCCAACCCAGTGGCCACTGTTGAGTTTTCCAAATTTGCTGGCATACTGAGTGCAGCATTATAACAGCATCATCTTTTAGGATTTTAAATAGCTCAGCTTATTGTTAAATAGCACTAGCCTTATTGTTGGCAATGCTTCCTAAGGCCCATTTGACTTCATTTTCCAGAAAGTCTGGCTCTAGATCAGTAACCACAGCATTGTGGTTATTGGTGATTTTAAGATCTTTTCTTGTGTAATTCTACTGTATATTCTTGCCACCTCTTCTTAATCTCTTCTACTTCTGTTAAGTGCCTACCATTTTTGTCTTTTATCATGCCCATTTTTGCATGAAACATTCCCTTGATTTCTCTAATTTTCTTGAAGAGATCTCTTGTCTCTCCCATTGTATTGTTTTCTTCTATTTCTTCACCTTGCTCATTTAAGAAAATCTTTTCTCTCCTTGCTGTTCTCTGGAATTCTATATTCAGTTACATCTTGCCCTTTCTCCTTTCCCTTTCACTTTCCTTCTTTCTCCAGCTATTTGTAAAGTCTCATCAGACAACCCTTTTGCTTTCTTGCTCTTCCTTTTCTTTGGAATGCTGCCTCCTGTACAATATTGTAAACTTCTGTCTATAGCTCTTAAGCCACTCTATCTACCAGATCTGATCCCTCAAACCTATTCATCACTTCCACTTCATATTCATAAGGGATTTATTTATGTCATACTTACACAGTCTGATGGTTTTCCCTACTTTCTTCAAGTCTGAATTTTGCAATAAGAAGTTCATGATCTGAGCCACAACCAGCTCTAGGTCTGTTTTAACTGACTGTATACAGCTTTCCACCTTTGGTTACAAAGTATGTAATCAGTCTGATTTCAATGACCATCTGGTGATGTCTATGTACAGCCTCTGAGACCGTTGAAAAAGAGTGTTTGCTATGACCAGCAAGTTATCTTGTCAAAACTCTACTAGTCTCTCTGCCCTGCTTCACTTTGTACTCCAAGGCCAAACCTGCCTGTTATTCCAATTATCTTTGGATTTCCTACTTTAGCACTGCAATGCCCTATGATGAATGTGACATCTTTTTTTGGTGTTATTTTTAGAAGGTGTTGTAAGTCTTCATAAAGTTGAGCAACTTTGGCCTCTTCAGCATCAGTGGATGGAACATAGACTTGTATTACTGTTGAATGGTTTGCCTTGGATTCGAACAGATATCATTCTGTCATTTTCGAGACTATACCCCTGTAACTGCTTTTCTCATCCTTGTACTGATTCTGAGGCCTACTCCATTTCTTCTAAGGGATTCTTACCTATAGTAGTCCATTGAAGTTCAGGGACACCCAAGATGTCAATGTTTAATCTTTCCATATTCTCTTTGACCACATCCAGCTTTCTTTGGTTCATAGATAGGACATTCCAGGTTCCTATGCAATATTGATCTTTGCAGCATCAGACTTTCCTTTCATCACCAGACACATTCACAGCTTTCTTTCTGGAGGTACTGGTAGTTGTCCTCTGCTCTTCCCAGTAACATGTTGGACACCTTCTGCCCTTAGGGGATCATCTTCCAATGCCATATCTTTTATCATTTTAATACTGTCCATGGAGTTTTCTTGGCAAAGATACTGGAGTGGTTTGCCATTTCCTTTTCCAGCAGATCACCTTTTGTCTAAATTCTCCCCTATGACCTGTCTGTCTTGAGTAACCTTGCATAACATAGCTCATAGTTTTATTGAGCTATGTAAGCCCCTCCACCATGACAAGGCAGTGATCCAGGAAGGGTTGTTTATCCTTATGGTTTTCCAAATACATAATATAATTTTAGATCCCCATGAAAACCTTATGAGTTAGGTTGGACAGTTATGTCAGTTTTACAGATGAAGAAACAGAAGCTCAGCAAAGATAAATAATTGAATTATTATAATAGCTAAGTGGTCTCACTACACCCAGTTTCTTTCTTCTTTCTCCAATCCTCTGATCTTCCACATTCTCCAAAAATAACACTCCCAGGGCATAGATCTGACCATGTTACTTTTCTCAAAGCCTCAGTGGCTCACTGTTGCCTCTAGGATGAAATACAAACTCCCCAGACTGGCTTTTAAGTCCCTCCATAATCTGGTTCCCAACTACGTTTCTGGATTTATTTCAATTTCTCCCCTTCATGCTCTTTACATTCCAACCAACCTGGACAATTAGCAGTTCCCCACGCTCACTATTCTTTTTGCATTCACACAGGCTCCTTCCTTTGCCTGCAATGCACTAACCTCCTCACCTCTTCCTCAGAATCTTTATCATCCCTCAAGGTCCAACTCAATTGTCACCTTCCCCAATCCCCTGTTGTTCCTAATGCTTTCTTCCCCCTCACATTACCTTGTATTTTTTTTTATCTGTGTGTTTGTTTTACTTATCCAGAAGAATATAAACTCCTTGAGAACAAGGGCTTTGTAAACCTATGTTGTACCATAGCAATTGCTCAATAATATTTACTGATGTGAATTGCCCAAGGTTACAAAGGTCAAGGTTACATGGCAGAACTGATGCTGGAGCCCAGATCTTCTGGTGCCTAATTAGGACTTCTAAAGTCTAATCCTTACTATTTCCTCTAGGCTACACTACATGTTCTGATGCTGTGCACTGGCATCCTGTCCCTACAGCAGAACAAAGTCTATAATCTCAGATGACTAATGCAAGGTTTCTAACTAGGAACTTACCTCAGTATTCACATCCTTTCTTGGTTCTGCTTCACCTCTGCCTTCTCCTTGCTATGTGATAACAAGCATAGTATTCAGCAGGTAAAATAGTTTATTTAGAATTTGTAGATCATAGAATAGGTACCATAGAATGCTAGAACAAAACACAACCTTAGAAATCACTTCAGTTATGAGAACTGAAGTTTTTATACTTTCTCTTCAAGTTAAGGCAGCTAGATAATGCAGTGGATAGAGCCCCAGACCCGGACCTCAGGAAGACCTAAATTCAAATCTGACCTCAGACTCTTACTAGCTGTGTGACCCCGGGCAAGTCACTTAACACTGTTTGCCTCAGTTTCCTCATCTGTAAAATGATCTGGATAAAGGAATGGTGAACCATTCCAGTATTTTTGCCAAGAAACCCCCTAAATGGGATCATGAGGAGACAGACATGACTAAAACAATTAAACAACTCCTCGAGTTACCTGTCCCAGGAAACTTCATCCCAGAGGAGGCCCACTTGGCAGAAGGAGTTACAGAGGAAGGAGGCTGGGTTCAAGGTGTTTCCAGGTCTCCATGGGGACTGGTACTCTTGCCTTCAAATCTATCCTGCCCCAAAGTGAGTCAAAGATGTATGCCTGTGTATCTATTTATGTGTATTTGGGGGTGGTGTGGAGGGAAGGAAACTCTTTTCATTGACTGGTTCCAAGATTCTTCATTTTGTTTTGTTTTCACATCCAAGCATGGATTTTTTTCAGGGCCCAGATGTCAGTCAGTCAATCAGTCAATAAACATTAGCTGTACAGCCTTTCCTTTTCTTAGTCCTCATTCTTTTGACCTCTCTGAAGTCTTTGACATTGATGTTGACCACATCCTCCTCCAGCATCCTCTTCCCACTCAGCTTTCACAATAGAATGTTCTCTCCTGGTAGAATGCAAACTCGTTGGGGGCCGGGACTGTTCTACATTAATTCATTGAATTGAATGTCCACACAGCAAAATGTGACTAACTTAGCAACCTTTCACTTGGGTCTATCTTTGGACAGTCAAACTGAAACATTCAATTCAATAAGCCTTTAAGTTAAAGTACTCTCTAGGGCATCTTGATTTACAAAGGTCCACAAAACTTTCCCCAAAGTCATGGCTCAGAATTTTGCTCCCTTTTGTTCCTCCTTCCCTGCTACCCAGAAAGAATTCTCAGATTTGTATGATCCATCTGGGTCATAGAAATCAGAAAACAGAGCTAGAAGGGAGTTTAGAGACCATCAAGTTTTTAACCCTTTCAGGAAGTAGAGGCAGTGTTCAAATAAACATTGTGAAGGGTAGAAATAGATCTGGAATCTGGTACCCCGCCTTCCAATCCACAGTTACCACATCATTCTGTCTCTCACATTTCTACTCTTTTGTCATTTTATGATCTGTTTCTATTTCTGCTCTGTCCCTCTGATTTGACTATATGTTCCTAAAGGATAGGACCTTGTCTTTGAGCCTCTACCCTGTGTCCCAAGTTCCTAGTGTGGGATGGTAACCCCTCAAGGTTGGTGAAAGGTGTAGTTTATTACTATTGCCTATACATTTTACTTGGTGATCCATAAAATGTTTAATTCTTGGCTTTTTGTGTCTCCCTGCTTGTCCTTCTCTGTGTGCATCTGTCCCATTATCTTTGTAATTTCATTTAAAAAGTGTTTCTAAGGTATCTACAGAAGAGAGCACTTAAGAAGGACCAAACAGTTGTTATCAACTATTTGAAGGGTTGACAAGTGGAAGAATCACTAAACTTGTTCTATTTGGCCCCAGAAGGAAGAACTAAGAACAATCGTGGAAGTTCCAAAGAGGCCGACTTAGGCTCAATATAAGGAAAAGCTGGACAATCATTAGTTACCTAATTAGGTGCCACAGTGAATAGCAGGCCAGGCCTAAAGTCAGGAAGACTCATCTTCCTGAGTTCAAATCCAGCCTCAGACACTTACTAGCTGTGTGATTCTGGGAAAGTCACTTCACCCTGTTTGCCTCGGTTTCCTTATCTGTAAAATGAGCTGGAGGAGGAAATGGCAAACCACTCCAGAATCCTTGCCAAGAAACCCCTTCAGAAAGTGGTCACAAAGAGTCAGACAGGACTGAAACAACCCAACAACAAAAAAGTGAAGTAGGCTGCCTTGGGAGTAGTAGGTTCCCTTCCATTGAAGCAAACCAGTTAAATTAGCTAAAATGATATAATATTTGTAAAGCACTCAGATAGTGCCTGGCAAATAGTAGGTACTATATAAATGCTTGTTCCATTTCATTCTTACTCCACTCAAATGAGGACTGAATGAAGACTTGCTGGGTATGTTATAGATGATATTGTTATAACAACAATGACATTTATTTAGCATGTTAAAGGTTGTGAAGTACTTTATACAAGTTATCTCATTTGATCCTTGCAACAAGCCTATGAGATGGGTGCTATTATTATCCATTTTGTAGATGAGAAAATGGAGATTTAGAGCAGCGAATGACTTGCCCAGAGCCACACAGCTTGGAAGCATCTGAGACAGGATTCAGACTCAGGTCTTCCTGACTCTAAATCTAGTGCTCTCTTCGCCATGTCACCTGGTTTAATCTAGCTGTCCTCTAAAGAGGCAGAAAGCTCAGGACACACCTAACTAAAGTATGTACCATTACTGCCACAGATTCTGGGCATCCTGCATGGCTTGGGTCCACAGGCTGGGGGTAGAATGTGGGCATTCTGTCCTGATCAGGTACAATTGCTTTGACGTTGAAGTTAGTGAAGGTGAGCCCTGGTAAAGGAGCATGACAGTGATGAGACTCTCAGAGATATCACTCTGAAACTGGATAAGGTAAGGGTGTAATCGTTGAGAGTATCAGGGCCAGATGAGTACCTCAGTCCAATTCAGAGTACTCTGCTGTTTACCTGTCCTCTCTTTCAAAAAGCTTCTCTCCCTCCTCCACTCTAAACTCTATCATCTAGTGGAAGGTGGTTGCAGGAGATTATTTACATACCACTACACCCCATCATCTATGTTGGCACCTTTGAGACAAAGCCTTTTAGCCCAAGCTACTTACCACTCTAACAAAAAACTTTGGCAGAGGGTTTTTTTTTCTTTTTCTTTTTTTTTTCCCACTGTACCAGTTGTTGAAATGAGTTGAATTAGGAGATAACATCAACACTTTTCTAGAGTTCTCCCCTGAGCCAAGCTGCTTAAAGTACTTTGAGATTCTAAAACAATAGGATTATGTGAAATTGTAACCAGTCCTGTCAAATTAGCATCTGGGATCTGAGCAGACCCTTGGGCCAGACCTGCCTGCTTCTCTCCTGTTGGTTGTTTTTGATGGGGTGGAGTAGATGGGGACATGTAGCAACAGGATGGGCAGCTGTGTGATGATTTCTTGGATATCATCTGGGATTAGAGAGAGGGGGAGACAGGCACTACCCCCCCCCACCTAGTTTGATTGGGCTGCCTTTTCTCCCCAACTCTGGGCTGCCAAAAATCAAGAGGCTTTTTTAGGCTTGAAATTGGATCCAATTCCAGTTCTGACATCAGAGGATTCTTAGCCATCTGGCTCTGCCCACCCCATGTCCCCAGATCCTCAGGCTGGATTTTATGTAATGAGAAGGAGCAAGTCATTGGATTCCAGGAGGGGAAGGGAGGGAGGGCACTAGAAAGACGTGGAGGATACTAGTAGGGGGAGAAGAGGAACTAAAGGTGGCTAAAGACAGTGAGGGAAAGGGATAGGGGGATGGTGGGGATAGATAGGATGTGATATGGTTTTAGGTTCTGTGTTTCAATCTCTTGGCCCTGTTACCCACCATGGTTGCTCAGTCTATCTATGGAGACAGAGATGGAGTTCTTGCCTGCTTCCTATGTTAGGGGAGCAGGGAGGTAGGAGAGAGTGAGCAGATGCTTGTCTCAGATAAGAGAGGCAGAGGTGGACCTAGAAGCCCACCAAATACCACCTCCATCCCCACCTCTCTCTTGCAGGAAGGACCACAGATTCGTTGTTGTTCACTCATTTTGAGTCAAGACTGACTTTGTGACCCCATTGGAGTTTTCTTGGCAAAAATATTAGAGTGGCTTGCCATTTGCTTCTCCAGCTCATTTTACAGATGAGGAAATTGAGGTAAACAGGATTAAGTGACTTGCCCAGGGTCCCACAGCTGGTAAGTGTCTGAGGCCAGATTTGAACTCAGAAAGATGAGTCTTCCTGACTCCAGACCCAGCTCTCTATTCACTTTATCACCTAGGTTCACAGACTCTCAAACTTGGAAGGGACTTTTGAGGGCATATAGTCTAACCTGAACCTGAATAAGAATCCCTCTCTATAACTCCTCAAGAACAGATACTGGTTTTTCATGTCTCTATCTGGAATACATATCAGTGTATTTAGCATGTTCTCAATAGATGCTTATTGACCTCCAAAGACATTCCGTTTTTCTTTTGGACAGCTCAAATTTTCAGGGAGTTTTTCCTTGAATTAACCTGAAATTTGTCTCCCTGAAATTTGTAACCATTGCTTCTATTTCTGCCCTCTGGGGTCAAGCAGTATGTCTCTTCCACATGACAGCCCTACAAATACTTATGTTGATCCTTCTAAGTCTTCAGGCCAACCAGCCCATTCCTTCCACCATCCCCATATGGTATTACCTAAAGGCCCTACACCATCTTCTATTTTCTTATCAAAATCCTTCTGAAAAGGTAGACCTCCCCCAAAGTGAACAAATAGGTGGATATGGCACAAATAAAGCAGAAACACACATTCTTCTTTCCCTCCTGGGAGAAAAGCAGCTTGCAGCTCAGCAGTTATGTGTAACACTTACCTGAACTCCCAATCAAATATGAACTCTTAATTTGGATTTTGTCCCTCCTCTGACCCTCCAATTCAGAGTACTCTGTTGTTTACCTGTCTTCTTCAAAAAGCATCCCCCAACTCTCACCCCCATCATCTAGTGGGAGATAGTTGTATGAGATTATTTAGGAACCACCTTAGAGCCCATCTGAGGAACTTAATGTAGAAATGAAAAGTTCCTGGAGGTTTGGGATGGGGGGTGGGATGGTTGATGGGGAAGAGGGAGATGGTTAGAGGAAGCACATTATAATAATAATAATAATAATGATAATTTTAATAATACATATGACAGTTTAAGGTTTGCTTTACGTACTTTATATACATTCTCTTAAGCCTGTAGGATAGTTAGCATTAGTATTCCTGTTTTCAAGGTGGAAACCCAGACTGAGAGGTTGAGATTCACACATAATAACACAACTAATGAATGAAAGAGGCAAGATTTGAACTCAAGTCCTCCTGATTCTAAATCCAGCACTTTCTACTACACCTCTGCCTGGTGCTGGAGGTGGAGAGGAGCAGGGCTCAAATCCTGTCTCAGCTACTCATTCACTCGGGTATGACACTTACTGTGTCTTGGCTTCTCATTCTTTATATGCAAAATGAGAGGGCTGGAAATAGATAGCCTCTAAATTCCCTTCTAGCTATTATTTTGAGGAGCCCCAGATAATTGAGACTATTACCTTGCAACCCCTAGCCTTCCCTCAGTCCCCACTACTGTATAGGCTCTTAGGTGTGGGGAAGGGAGATCAGGTTTACTCAGTAGTTGAGTGGCCACACCCTTCCCTTGGGGCTCTGGAATTTGGGATAAGACTCTCCCCTTTCCTTTTCTTTCCAGCTACTCTTTCTTCTTAGCCTACATCTCCTTTCCCACAACTCTTTGAAAAAGATATGGTAAGTGGATACAGTACACCTGGCCAGTTGGGGATGAGAGGGAAGAGCACAAGTCAGTAGGTCAATAAGCATTTCTTAAGCACCTAGAGGCAGTTAGTGGATGTAGAGCTGGGCCTGAAGTTCAAATCCAGCCTCAGACACTTACTGGTTGTGTGATCTTGGATAAGTCACTTCACTTCTGTTTGCCTCAGTTTCTTCAACTGTAAATTGGAAATAGTAATAGCATCTACCTCCTAGAATTGAAGCAAGGATCAAATGAGATATTTATTAAGCATGTAGCATAGTGCCTGACACATAGTGGACAATATGTAAATGCATGTTCCTTTCCCCATCCCCTACGTGCCAGACACTGTGCTAAGCACTGGTGATTAAAAAAAAAAAAAGAGGCAAAAGGCAGTCCCTGTCCTCAAGAAGCTCAAAATCTAATGGGAAAGACAACAAGCAAGTAAATGTGTACAAACAAGTTATGAACAAGATAGATAGGAAATATTAAAAGAGGGCAGAAACTAGAATTAAGAGGGGACAAAATAACTGAGCCAAGGTTGGATCTGGGTGCAAAGCTGGGCTGAAGGGAGGGGCAGACAGCACAGTATTAACTCAGTCAGTTCTGACAGGAATAATCAGGCTAGTCAAAAGGTCTATAAATTAGGGAGGGAAGGAGAGATGCAATTGGGCAGAGATAGAAACCATGGGTGCCTTCCCACAATGCAGAGGGGCCCCCAGATAAGAGCTCCACCTGACTGGGACTGAGAAGTGGGGGCAGAGTGTCTCTTTTTAGCCTTGAGATCCTAGGGTAGAGAGCCACTCCCCCTTCCAGTCCCCCAGGCTCCAAAGGGAAGAGGAAGGACGGTCCAAAAGTTGTCTGGGATTGGGGCCAACAATGGAGAGAGCAATTAAACTATCATTAGAAGTGGGCAAACAATGAAAGATATTGTCCCCAAAAAATGGGAGACTAACCAAATGAGATAACCCCTGTGCATCTGTAGGTATCTATCTGTCTGTCTCCTGTAGCTCTCTATCTCCTTCACTTTGCCTGACCTCCTCTCTACAGAGAGTCTCAGGGCCAGCGAGTATGAGAGGGACACATTCTGCTCAGTGTATATTGGGTGGAAGGACCACAGGGAAAGCAAGAGACCACCACAGGGCATTTGGAGGGGGATTACAGTAGAGCTGAACTAGTTATTTCCAGCCTAGGTTACCCATACCAAGGAGCACCTATTGGGATGGGATTGAATCACACTGGCCAGATAATGTTCCTATCCTGCTTTCTATATATCCTGTGCAGATGTTCTTGTGTGTGAGAGATAGGGATAGGGAAGGGAGGGAGGAAGGGGTGAATCGATCTCTCCAGTGCCCAGTCCTACACTGAGGGCAAGCAGGGAAGTGGAAAGGGGAAGAGGGAAAAACAGGAGAGAAGAGTCAAGAAAAGAGGGAGATGAAGAAGTGTAGAAAAGAATGAGTAGGAGAAAGGCAGGAAAGTGTAGAGGGGGAAGAGAAAGAAAAGATTCATATCTCCTTATCTCACTACTATCTTCTTACCTCCCTGATACTTCTAGCTACTCCATTCCATCTCCCTGCACTTAAAAACAAACAAACAAACAAACAAAAGCACAGTCTCATTGATCCCTTTTGTTCCTTACATGCCAGTCATTTCTGGAAATACTTCCTCCTCCCCACCTGGAACCCCCCTGAACAAAAAAAAAAAATAGTTAAAAACATGGTACGGGGATGGAATATGACCAAGTATACAACATTCTGCCCTCAAAGATCCCTGCCCCTCTGCTAAGCAGAGGATCTCCTTAGATTTCCAAGCCTCTAGACACCATGGGATCATAGGACTTAGAACAGGAAGTAAGCTTAGAGGTCATCTAATCTGATATCCATGTTTTATCGGCAAGAAAACTGAGGCCTAGAGAGGTAAGGTTCCAGTAGTTTAGAATTTCAGAAATGAGAGGTACCTCAGAAGTCATTTAGGACAATTTATACCTAAAAAAGGAATGCCCTCTACAACATACTCAAGAAAAGGTCATCTAGACCTCACTTGAAGACCTCTAACGATGGAAAATCTACTGCCACCTGAAACAGACTATTTAACTTTTGGATAATCCTAATCATTTGGAAGTGTTTCCTTTCATCAAACCCAAATGTGTTTTGCTGTAACTTCTGTCCACTTTTCTTCATTTTGCCTGATGGAGCCAAGCTGAAGAAATCTAATCCTTTTTCTAGATATAGCCTTACAGATAACTATCATGCCAAATACTTTCCTCTCCCAAGTCTTCTCTAGCCTAAACATCCCTAGTTCTTTCAAAAGGTCATCTTAACTAAATGGTCAAAAGATATGAATGGGCAATTTTCAGAGGAAGAAATCCAAGCTATCAATAACCATATGAAAAAAATGTTCACAAGCACTAATTACAAATGAAATGTAAATTAAAACAACTCTGAGATATTCACATCCATCAGATTGGCTAAGATGACAACAAAGGAAAAAGACAGCTGCTAGAGGGGCTGTGGAAAAACAGGCACATTAATGTACTATTGGTAGAGATATAAAATGATCCAGCCATTCTGGAAAGTATTTTGGAACTATGCCCCAAAAGCTATTAAACTGTGCATGTACTTGACCCAGCAATACTGCTAGTGGGTTTATATCCTCAAAGAAAGTAAAGAAAGAGGAAAGGGGCCCATGTGTACAAAAATGTTTTTGTGGTAGCAAGGAATTAGAAATAGAAGGGGTGTCCATTAATAGGACAATGGCTGAACCCCATACCACCAGGTATGTGAATGTGATAGAATACTACTGTGCTATAAGAAATGATTAAAGGGATGGTTTCAGAGAAGCCCAGGAGGATTTGGATGAACTGATGCAAAGTGAAGCAAGTAGAACTTGAAAAATAATTTGTACAATAACACTATTGTAAAGGCAAACAACTTTGGACAACTTAGAAAATCTGATCGATACAATGACCAGTGACAATTCGAGAGGACTTATGATGAAACACGCTATCCATCTCCAGATTGAGAGATGATAGTCTCAGAGTGCAAATCGAGGCTTTTTTTTGACATAGCTAATTCAGGAATTTGTTTTGTTTGACAATACCTATTTGCAATGGGTTTTGTTTTTACTTTCTTTCTCAATGAGGCAAAGGGAGAGGTAGGAAGAAGATAATTCAGAACTGAAAATAAAATAAAATTGAATTTTTTAAAAAAAATTGTTGTCTCATTGGATGGACTTTAGCCTCTTCCCCATCTCAATCATTCTCCTCTGAATGCCCACTGTTGTTCATCCTTCATTTTCAAAGAGGACCAATGACATCACAGGGCAATGTCTTGACTTGTACTTGAATTGGATTTAACTGAGGCAGAGTTGTGCAAAGTCATCAGCCTCACTCTCTTCTCACCCCCAATCGAAACCCAATACTCCAGATGGAGTCTGACCAGGAAAGAGAATATTGGACAATTACCTTAAATGAAAAGAGTTGATGGTTGGAAGGGACCTTGAAGATCTCCAATTCAACTGCCTCATAAAGACGAGGAAACAAATACTGCTCAGAAAGGGGAAATGATCTGACTAAGGTCTCACATGTCTCCAGATTCTAAATTTTATGCTCTTCTCATATCAATAAAGCTATCAATTTAACTTCCTTTTCCACAACCTTTCCATCTCCATTGGTGTATTATGAATTCAAGCAAATTACTCCACTTCTCTGGGCCTCGGTTTCTTTGACATAACGCAAAGGTAACTGCTCTGCCCATCTCCCCCCCACACACACACACAGAGGGTTATGAGAATTAAGGAAGAGGATATGCGTGAAGTGAAATTATTCACCTTCCTCAGGCACCTGTCTTCTCTTAGCCCAACTCAATAGAAGTGATTAGTCTGTCCATAAGGAAGCTTTTATTAAGCACTTACTATGGTCTAGGCACTATGCTAATTGCTAGAGATACAAAGAAATTCAAAAACTCCGTTTCTGCCCTGAAGGAACTTACGTTCTAGTGAGGGAGCCAACATGCAGACAATCCTGCACATACTAGATGTATACACTGTAACAGGAAGTAATTCAGAGGGAAGGAACTTGGGGGAAGGAGGGGAAAGCTGGGTGGAGACCAGGAAAGGCATCTTGCAGAAGGTGGGATTTGAGCTGTCCTGAAAGAAACCAGGGAAGCCAGGTGAGCTAGGGGAGGAGAGAGAGAGAATTCCATAATACTTGTAGTTTTTGTCTCATGGTGGTGTTGTGAGGATCAAACGGAAAACATAACACATATAAAGCATTTCAAATACTTTCAAGTGCTGCATAAGTGTTAGTTACTATTTTGGGGCCAAGTCTTGGTTTCTTTTGAGGCTTCCATAATTTATTTCTTTTTGTCCCCTGTAGGCTGGTGGGCCAGAGCAGATTTTGCTAGGTTTTTTTTTGTTTGTTTGTTTGTTTGTTTTAAGGCAATTGGTGTTAAGTGACTTAACCAGAGTTACACAGCTAGTGAGTGTTATGTATTTGAGGCCAGATTTGAACTCAGGTCCACTGTACCACATAGCTGCCCAGATTTTGCTAGTTTTGATAAAGGCTGCTTAGACTCAAAGTGGGAGCCAGGACCCCACTTCCTATAGACTGGCTATTTGGGGCTTTGAAGCAAGTTCTTTCCACTTCTTTCCCCGTTCTTCCTTCCTTTCCACCATCTACCTTCTTCTATTTAAAAAAAAAAGGATTCTTATTGGATAAGTCCCAAATCTCTCCACCTCCTTGTCCCAGATAGACAAACTCTCTTCACTACATCTGTATATCAATCAGTTAACATGTATTTATTATGCACCTACTCTGTACAAGGCATTGTGCCATGCACTGAGGATACAAGTACAAAGAATGAAACTATCCTTATCATAAGCTTACACTCTAATGGGGTAGACAGCAAGCACATATAAAAATGTATATAGCATAGAGGGCAGCTAGGTGGCACAGTGAATAGAGCTCCGGCCTTGGAGTCAGGAGGCCCTGAGTTCAAATCCAACCTCAGATACTTAATACTAGCTGTGTGACCCTGGGCAATTCACTTAACCCCGATTGCCTCACCAAAAAGCAAAAAAAAAAAAAAGTATATAGCATAAAAACAAGGCATATATATGCATGTATATGTATGTGTGTGTGTAATTTTCACATGAAGTAGTTAAGCATAAGGTAGTTTGGGAAGGAGGGTACTAACAGTTGAAGGTAGGGGGGTCAGGAAAGGCTTCATGTAAAGGGTAGTGTCTGATTTTTGCATCAAAGGAAGAGAGAGATTCTGAGTTTGAGGTAAAGACGTAATGTATTCCAAAAATGGGGGTAGCTAGTACAATGATACAATGACAAGAAATGGAGTGTCATGTGTGAGGAACAGAAAGAAAAGGCCAATTTGGCTGGATTGCAGAGTGCAGAAGACAGAGTAGCATCCAGCAAGTCTGGAAAGATATTTTGAGGTCAGGTTGTGAAGGGCTATGAAAACTAAACTGGAGTTTATATTTGATTCTAGAGGCAGTAGGAAGCCACTGGAACTTATTGAGTAAGGAAATCACATGATAAGATTTGCATTTAGGTTGATCAACTGAATCAATAAAGATTTATTAAGTGCCTACTACGTGTCTGGCACTATGCTAAGCACTGGAGATACAAAAAGAGGCAAAATAGGAACCCTCAAGGAGCTTACCCTCTAATGGGGACAACAACAGAAAACAAATATATACAAAGCAAGCTACATACAGGATTAATAGGCAATAATTAATTGAGGGAATTAACAGTTAAGAGGGGTTGGAAAACTTGTTTAGAAGATGGAATTTTAGTTGGGACTTGAAGAAAGCCAGTAGGTAGAGATGAAGAGGAAGAACATTCTAGAGATGGAGGGCAGCCAGAGAAAATGGCCAGAGCCAAAAGATGGAGTGTCTTGTTCATGAAATGGATCAAAGAATACATGGCAGGGAGTAAGCTGTAAGAAGTCTGAAAAAAATAGGAGAGGGCTAGGTTATGAAAGGCTTTGAATATCCAACAGAGCATTTTGCATTTCATCTTGAAAGTGATAGGGAACCACTCCAGGAGTTTATGGAGTTGGGGGAGGGGGTGACATGGTCCAACCCACACTTCAGAAAAATGACTCTGGCAGAAGTGTGTAGAATGGAGTTGTGAGAAACTTTAGTCAGGGAGACCAGTTAGAATGGTGTTGCAATAATATAGGCAAGAGGTGATGAGAACCTGAACTAAGCTATGTGAGTGGAGAGAAGAGGTCAGATATGAAAAACATTGAAAAGTTTGGAATCGCAAGATTTGACAACTGTTGTATATGTGAGGTGAAATAATAGAGGATAGTGCCAAGGTTATGAAAAACTAGAAGACTGTAAGAATAGCAATGCCTTTGGCAGAAATGGGGAAGTCTGGAAGAGGGGAAGGTTTAGGAGGGGCAGATAATGTATTCATTTGTTTTAGACATGTTTAATTACAGATGTCTCTGAAACACCTAATTTGAAGTATCTTTTTTTAGTTTAAATAATATTTTATTTTTTCTAATTACATGTAAACACAATTTCTAACATTAATTTTTTTAAAATAGTTTTGAGGGGCAGCTAGGTGACACAGTAGATAGAGCACCAGCTCTAGAATTAGGAGGACCTGAGTTCAAATATGACCTCAGATACTTGGCACTTACTAGCTGTGTGACCCTGGGCAAGTCACTTAACCCCAATTGCCTCACCAAAAAAAAAAATTTTGAACTCCAAATTTTTTTCTTCTCTTCCTCACCTCCCCCCTCTCTAAAACCAGTAAGCAATTTGATATAGGTTATATATGAGTAATCGTGTAAAACATATTTCCATATCAGTCATATTGTGAAGGAAGAGACCAAAAGGAAAAAAACCATACACACATACAAAAAGTGAAAATAGTATGCTTTGATCTGCATTCAAACTCCATCAGTTCTGGATGTGGATGGCATTTTTCATCATGAGTCCTTTGGAATTTTCTTGGATCATTATATTGCTGAGAAGAGCAAAGTCATTCATAGTTGGTCATCATACAATGTTCCTGTTATTGTGTACAATGTTCTGGTCCTGCTGACTTCACTTTGTATCAGTTCATGTAAGTCTTTCCAGGTTTATCTACAATCATCTTACTCATCATTTCTTTTTTTTTTAATATATTTCCACATTAGTCATGTTGTGAAAGAAGAATCAGAACAAAAGGGAAATACCATGAGAAAGAAAAAAAAGAGAAAATAGTATGCGTCAATCTACATTCAGACTCCATAGTTCTTTCTTTAGATGTGGATAGCGTTTTCCATCATGAGTCTTTGGAACTGAATTTCAGGGGTGGGGAACCTGTGGCCTGGAGACCACATGTGGCCTTAAGGCCACAGGTTCCCCACCCCTGACTTAGATCATTGTATTGCTGAGAAGAGCTAAGTCTATCAAAGTTGGTCATTGCATAATGTTGCTGTACTGTGTACAATGTTCTCCTGGTTCTGCTCACTTCACTCAGCATCAGTTCATGTAAGTCTTTCCAGGTCTTTTTGTAATCCATCTGTTCATTATTCCTTATAGAAAAATAGTATTCCATTACCATTCATATACCTCAACTGGTTCAGCTATTCCACAATTGATGGGCATCCCCTCAATTTCCAATTCTTTGCCACCACAAAAAGAGCTGCTGTAAATATTTTTGTACATGTAGGTCCTTTCCCCTTTTTATGTTTTTTGTTGTTTTTGTTTTTTGGCTAGGCAATGGGGTTAAGTGACTTGCCCAGGGTCACACAGCTAGTAAGTGTTATGTGCCTGAGGTCGGCTTTGAAAGCAGATCCTCCTGAATTCAGGGCCAGTGCTCTATCCACTGCACCATCTAGCTGCCTCTCCTTTCCCCTTTTTAGTGATCTCTTTGGGATACAGACCTAGTAGTGGTATTGCTGGATCAAAGGGGGTACACAGTTTGATTGCAATTTGAAAAATCTGAAAGGCACCTGTTTAGCACTTGAAGAGGCAGGCTATTTCCAACTTTTTCCCCTCCTACTTCTCTGTTTCACTTAGTTCCTGTTAGGACTATCTTCACTGTGAAAGTCCTCATTACAATAGGTGATTCAGGTCCTTAGAGAGTTACCAGTGTCTTGGGGTTTATAGGAACCCCATCTGTATCATATAGGATGACTTACTTCCAGCTTCTAAGAAAGAAAGTTGTGGAAATAGGGGCAGAAGAAGAGAGATGGACTTGAACCAAATAAGTAGAGGGAAATCATGTAGGTGACTTGGAAGGTTTTAGACTACTGAAGTCGGTCAGAAGTAGAATTTGGAGAGAAGAAATCTTGAAAAATTTGGCAGAAATTGAGGAAAATTTGAAGGCATGTATCTCCAGGCCCAAGTACTGGTCTAGATTCTACTTCAGGGTTGTAAGAGCATGTTCAAGGACAATTAAGCAAGCTATAAAAAGCTTCCATAAGGAACAACTAGGGAGTGGGATCTAAAGAGGTAGACTCAGAAAGAAGAACATAGTTGGCAAGAAAAGATCAGTTAAAAAAGAAAAGTAGAACTACTAGAAGGTTAAACAAACTGATAAACTGGATTATGAGTGGGGCAAATTGATGCCCAACTAAAGGGAAGGAATGCTTGGTTGTGACTATGACTATGGAATGTTTATTGGGACAAAGGAGAGGAATTTGAATGGGACTGTCAAGTTAGGAAAAGCCAGTAATTGGCTATAAAAAAAAGTTAAACTGGATACTTAGCATGGAAGTATAAATATTCTCTGGGGCAGCTAGGTGGTGCAGTGGCTACAGTCCTCCAATTGGAATCAGGAAGACCTGATTCCAAATCTGGCCTCAGACATGTACTAGCTGTATGACCCTGGGCAAGTCACTTTGCCCTGTTTGCCTTAGTTTACCTATCTGTAAAATGAGCTGGAGAAGGAAATGGCAAACCACTCCAGTATCTTTGCTAAGAAAACCCAAGATAGGGTCACAAAAGATCAGATATGACTGAAGCAACCTAACAACAAGTAAACATTCTCAATAATTATGGACAGTTGGGGAAATTGTGCAATGACTTGTATGGAATGTATGTTTGTATTTCTACCACAGACAAGTAACTGTTACTGTGTTTAAAATATAGGCTGATCTTTCCTGAAGAGACAGTGAAAGGTTTCAGAGGATGCCCCTCTACACCCCAGGTAGTAAGAGAAAATGAAGTGAAGGGAAAAAGGAAAGGGAAACAAGACTTCAAAAGGAAAATAAAGGAACTGAGTGGAGGAGAGGAAACAACCCTTAGAAAATGGGAGAGTGTAAAATAGAGATAAAAGGGAAGGGGAAAGGACAGCTGCACAATTAAAGATTTAAAAAAGAAAAAACAAAACAGATTTGAGGCTCTTCCTGAAGAGAAGGGAGTGGGTTGTTCTGAGCAGGAAGATGCTACTTAAACTCCAAAGACTGATAGAACAGAGCCACAAAAACTTTCAGGGAAGATATCTTCTAGCTAAAGGCTAGAAGAAGAGAAGAGTAATCTTAGTGGGGTGCTTTGGGGTGCTGAGGCAGCTATTTGTCAACCTGTTAATAACAATAGAGAAATCTCTTGTCTTCTAGGGCATGTATCTGAGGCACAAGAGAGAACCTCTAGAAACTTACCAAAATAGATTACAACTGCTTACTTCTAGTGATTCATTCGGGCATAAAGGACACTAAGAAGGAAACTAGAAAGTATTATGAATGATGATGAAGTCTAAGGCAAGAAACTGAAGACCAGAGGGCATATGTTTTGTTCTTTTTGCTGTTGTTGTTGTTGTTCACTTGTGTCTGACCCTTTGTGATCCCATTTGGGGTTTTCTTGCTAGAGATACTGGAGTGGTTTGCCATTTCCTTCTCCAGCTCATTTTACAGATGAAGAAACTGAGGCAAACAGGGTGAAGTGACTTGCCCAGGGTCACACAGCTAGTGAGTGTCTGAGGCCAGATTTGAACTCAGGAAGACTGGCCCAGTACCCTATCCACTGTACCACCTAACTGCACTCATTTGTTCTTCTCACTGTTGCCCATTAAAGGTAAGGGATGCAGAAGAGAAAAACTAATTTGGGAAGTGAACAGCTGGCTAAGGAGGTGGCGTCTGAGAATGCAAATTGGATTTCTGGATCATGGTTTACAATATAGGGTTGACATATTCCTGGCCAGAGATGGTGAAAGGCCTCATGTGTCCCTGTGTCTGCATTGAAGGATTGGTTGAAAGATCTGGAGAAAAGAAGATGGGTGGGGGTGTGGGGGAGGAATAGCTGACTTTAAATATTTGAAGGGCTATCATGTGGGGGAGGGATTACACTTGTTTTATTTTATTCCAGAGAACAGAACCTAGAACATTGGACCAAAGCTGCAAAGAGGCGATTTTTGGCTTGATGTCAGGAAGAGCTTCCTAATGATCAGAGCTATCCAAAAAAGTGAGCGGGTTAGGGGCGGCTAGGTGGCACAGTGGATAGAGATCTGGCCTTGGAGACAGGAGGATCTGAGTTCAAATCCGGCCTCAGACACTTGACACTTACTAGCTGTATGACCTTGGGCAAGTCATTTAACCCCAACTGCCTTAAAAAAAAAAAAGTGAACTGGGCTGCCTAGAGAGCTGCTACTCCTTAGAGCTTTTCAAGCAGAAACTAGGCAAACACTAGTTTGTGTCTTATAGGGGGGGACTCCTGTGTACAGGTTGAATTAGTTAGTCCCTAAAGTCCTTTCCCAGGGGCGTCTAGGTCAAACAGTGGATAGAATGCTGGGCCTGAGTCAGGAAGACCTGAGTTCAAATGTGGCCTCAGACACTTACTAGCTGTGTGACTTTAAGCAAATCACTTAATCCCTGTTTGCCTTAATCCAGTGGAGAAGAGAATGGTAAACCACCATAGACAGCAAGATTCACCAGATCGCAGACAGTGGAAAGTTACTGAGCGACTAAACAACACCAGCAAAAGTTCCTTCCAGCTCTCAAATTCTGATTCTCACTCCCCAGTCTAAGGTCTGTAGGTGGAGATAGTCATAGCACAATAGATTTCGAGATAGAAGGAACCTGAGAGATCACCTTATCCCACTCGCCGTTTTGCTGATAAGTTACTGAAGCCCAGAATGCTTAGGTGATTTGCCCAAGGGCACACAGCTAGTAAATCAGGGCAGAATGAAGATAATAATAATAGTAGATAGGATTTATATAACATCTTTCAGGTTTGCAAAAGCACTTTACCTGTGAGATTTCATTTGATCCTCATAACAACCCTGGTAGGTAGGAGGTGGGTGCTGTTATTATCCCCATTTTACAGATGAAGAAAGTTTAGTCTAGAGAGAAAAAGTGACCTGCTCCTGGTCACACAGTTAATAATATCCGAAGGAGAATTTGACCTGGGTTCTCTGATTCCTAGATCAGTACTTTCTTGGTTTGTTTGTTTGTTTGTTTGACCATACCACAGCTTGGCCTACCCTGCATGGGATTTGTAATTGGAATTCCTGGGTTCAAATGCTGGCTTTACTGCTTATTTACAATGCAAGTTTGGCCAAGTCGTTGCCCCTCTCTGGGCCAAACTTTCCTCATCTGTAAAATGAGGTGTTTGGAAGGTCCCTTCCATCTCTAAATCTTAAAATTTCTGTGAAGGAGGAGAGACAGTCCCTGCCCTTGGGGGATCTCTGGTCCCACCAGAGAGTGAGCAGGCAGTTTGATGGAGGAAACAAAGTCCCTGTCCAGTGAGCTTCCAGTCTGAACCAGACAAAGTTTTGCTTCAAGAAAGTCCTAGACTGAAGAAGGATTAAGGATCCCTGCCCCTCCCAGGTCACACATACACAATGATAAGGACATAGGTTCCTACTAGAAGGAGCTCTATACCTCCAGACTGGGGACATGAAGAAGGGTTGAAGGTGAATCAGAGCTAGTAGAAGGAAAAGTTTAAGGAGACCCCCTGGAGATCTCATTCTGGTTAAATAAAGGTCTCCTACTCCCTACTCTGTATGTACCTACTTACTCACATGTTTCCTCCATTGGAATGTAAGCTCCTCTTCTAGCCTTTAGCTAGAAGATATCTTCCCTGAAAGTTTCTGTGGCTCTGTTCTATCAGTCTTTGGAGTTTAAGTAGCATCTTCCTGCTCAGAACAACCCACTCCCTTCTCTTCAGGAAGAGCCTCAAATCTGTTTTGTTTTTTCTTTTTTAAATCTTTAATTGTGCAGCTGTCCTTTCCCCTTCCCTTTTATCTCTATTTTACACTCTCCCATTTTCTAAGGGTTGTTTCCTCTCCTCCACTCAGTTCCTTTATTTTCCTTTTGAAGTCTTGTTTCCCTTTCCTTTTTCCCTTCACTTCATTTTCTCTTACTACCTAGGGTGTAGAGGGGCATCCTCTGAAACCTTTCACTGTCTCTTCAGGAAAGATCAGCCTATATTTTAAACACAGTTAACAGTTACTCGTCTGTGGTAGAAAAGACAGGAACTGTTTTTGCTTCCTTTGTAGCACTCAGAATTTAGCACAGTGCCTGGCCAAAAGCACTTAGTTCATGCATGTTGTTTGATTGGTTGACTGATTGATTGGAGAAGAGAAGGATTTAGAAAGAAGAGAGGACAGACAGGGAAGGGAAGGTATCAAGAATTCATTCCAAACCCTCAGAGTGGTGAAAGAACGAGGTCCCAGAGCAGGTTTTCCCAGATAGAGCAGAGTGTGCATCAGAGAGTTCCTAGGAGACAAAGGAAATGAAATGGGATGAGCCTTGAATCTGGCACTGAAGGGTTTGGATTTCAGCTCAGGGATGAACAAGAATTGGCCCAGTTCAGAGGCAGGGAGTCCCTTGGCTCTGGAGGGTTGGAACTTTGCAAGTAGCAGAAAGAATGCTAGAGAGCATGTATGTGTTAGTGGTGGGGGGAGGGGGGAGGTAGGGGCAGGCAGGACGGCATTATTGATCTGTTAGATTACTCAATCTCACTCGTATTGATCAGGTAATTGCTTTATCTCAGTTCTCATTTGAGCTCTGCATTACCTTTGCCTCCGAGTTCTCTCTCCCTTGTGTTTTTTCCTCTCGACCTGACACCAGGCTCCTTAACACAGAATACACACACACACACACACACACACACACACACACACACACATATATA
Organism: Vombatus ursinus; assembly: GCF_900497805.2. Classification (NCBI taxonomy): domain Eukaryota; kingdom Metazoa; phylum Chordata; class Mammalia; order Diprotodontia; family Vombatidae; genus Vombatus; species Vombatus ursinus. The sequence goes on from NW_020954576.1 coordinate 52,575,395, forward strand.
CACACCTATGTATACAACCCTATTTATATACACACATACATGCATATATACACATACAATACACATACACACGTGTTTATGTGTATTTATACACTATATTTTATACATGCATATATGCATATATATGTGTATCATACACACACACGTCCATGTGTACATTTGCCGCTTGGCTAGCCCTACCCAAGCCTCCCCAGCATGACTTGAGAGAAGCCCCAGAACTGGGCAGAGGTGGGGAGGTATGCATGACGCAAAGAGATGGGGCTCTGCTTCTCAGGGCACAGTGAGTCCTGACAGAGATGGCACTGGGTGCCATCATAGAATGACAGATAGAAGAGAGCTTAGAAATCATTTTTGCAGGTCTTATATTTTACAGAGAATGAAGCCACGGCCTAAAGAGGGGGAAATAACGCAGCTAATGAGTGGGTCATTTTTTCCCGCTTTACTTCCCCACTTGTCCCTCTGAAAGGCCACTAGCAAACCACTGAAAGAGAGGCAAGGTTTCATAGTATCATAACTCCAGAACTGGAATGTAAGTCAGAGCCCACCTTGTCCGACGTCTTCATTTTCCATCTGAGGAGACTAAAGCAGGGGGAGGGGGCAGCAAGTGACTTGTTCAGGGTCACGCAGATAGTAAGCTTCAGGTGTGGGATTTGAACCCAGGTCCTAGGACTCGCAAACCAGTGCTCTTTCCCTTTTTTTTTTTGGTTGTTGTTTTTTTTTTTTTCTGCAGAAGCTAGAAGAGCCTGGATAACTGAAATCTGTCAATAAAACAAAGGCTCTGCTCAGCCCCAAGCATCAACTGCTTTGTATATATCCTATCACCATTCAATGCTTGGCTTTCCTCACCCTACTCCTGAACCTGCATCCTTTCATTGGGTTTCTGGGCTCAGACTGAAAAAAGTCTCACAGTCTAATTTCCATTCCCTTTGCTGCAATGCCAGCCATTTACTTGTTGAATCTGGTTTCAGGCTGTGCTTCAACCCACCCACATTCCCCAGATCTGTGTTCCCCCTTTCTATCTCCTTCATTAGAAGTGTCCCTGATTCTCTCTTCCTCATCTTTAACCCCAATTCTGACAGGCCCTACATTCAAGGTTGGCCTATGACATATGGCCTGTCTGATCCTGAGCAAGTAATTTAACTTCTCATTGCTCTAGGCAACTTCCTTTTCAAAAATTTATTTTGTTTTTGACATTCAGTTTTTAAAAATTTTCCATTCTGAATTCTCCCCCTCCTCCACCCTTTGAGAAGGCAAGCACTATGGTACTGATAATACATGTGACATCTTGCATAACATATTTCCATATTATCTAGGTAACTTCCTAAGTTTTTATGTAGCAGCCAAGAGTCTGTATGTTGGTTAAGAAAGGGAGTAGATGAGAATTGCCTATATGGCAGAGTGTTTTTCTTGTAGAAAGGCCTTGGTCTCTGAAACTTTACAAGTTGCAAGAAAGTGTAGATCTACATTGGTGGAGGAAGTTTCCTCATCTGGGAGTTCCCTACATCAATGATGACACAGGCCCAGTGCCTATTTCTATCATCACTAACAAGTATTACTGATCACTTAACCCCAACTGCCTCACCAAAAAACAAAAACAAACAAACAAACAAACAAAAAAACCCACACACACCCCCAAGTATCACTAAGCACCTTCTGGATACAGGGACATTGTTTCTGGGAGATGGGAATACAAAGACAAGGTCCCTACCTTTAGGGGGCATACAATCTAAAGAGGCTGTCATGACATGCAAAGGAAAATATCTGGAATAAAAATAGGCCCTATATATTATAATGACTTGAAGTAAGTGGGCTGGAGAAAAAAAATTAAAGTTTAAAAAAAAGCTGGAGGTGGGATATTTTTGGTTATGTGAAAGCTTCCACTGTAATGGGACTTGGTCCTGTCCTATAAAATGAGAATGTAAATATCAGAGGAATGAATAATAGCTGGCATTTATATGTTATCTTATAGTATTATATAGCACTTTGAAGTTTGCAAAGCCCTTTTTACAGATATTATCTCATGTATTCTCACCACAATCCTGGGAGGTAGACGTTATTATTATCCTCACTTTACAGATGAGGAAACTGAGGCAGAAAGATGAAATGATTTGCCCAGGGTTGCACAGTTTGTGTCTGGTGCTGGATGTGAACTCGGATCTTTCTGAGATGACTAACATTCTATGCATCATGATAGACTCTTAGATTGGAAGGGATTTTAGAGGTCCTAGGATCACAGACCGAGACCCAAAAATGAATGTGCTCAAAGTCACAAAGGGAGTCAGAAGCAGAACTAAGGCTTGAACTCACATCCTCTGGCTCCCCCTCTATGCACCTCAGAAAGACAGGCAAGGCTGGTTAGTCCTAGAAGATTTCCTAGGGCAGCACAGGCAGTGGCAACAGAGTGGAAGGAAGTTTTGACTTTGCCGTTCATTTGCTGCGTGGCCTTGGACATCAATTTCTTTGGACCTCAGTTTCTTTTGTAAAATGAACGAATGTTCCATCCCTTTTGGTACAGTTGAAAGACCATGGATTCTGTCCCAAATCAAAGGACTTGGATTCAACTTCTTCTACTGATGTTGACTATCTAAGTGGCCTTGAGTAAGTCATATAACTTTCCCCGGTCATCTGTAAAATCAGAGGGTTTGACTATATGGCCTCAAAGGTCTTTTCTAGCTCTAACAATATGGTTTTATTCCTATGGAGAATGGCTGGTAATAGGGGGAAGGGATGGTACTGAGAGCAAAGAAAAAGGACTTTTTAGGTAGCAGTCCACAGTCTGTACGTTGGTTACGAAAAGGGAGAAGGTGAGAATTGCCTGAATGAGTAGTCATTCCCTTATAGAAAGGCCTCCCTCTGAAAGGTTGGGCTTTTGTCCTGCTAAACAGCTAAGGCTGGGGGAGTCAAGTCCTAGTGCTAAATAGTTCCCCTTCTGCAAATGGTTCCCTTCCAGTCCAGAGCATCCAGATAGCTTGATGACTTCCACTTCAGCCCTTCTTACTTCACATTGCACATTGGCATTCATCCAAATTCTAGGAGAAACCAGGGCACAGAGGGGAAAGGCATTCAAACAAGCCAGTTCTCCAGTTCCCCTAGGCTGCCATCTTGTTAAATTACCTTGGGCTGTTGTCTCACCTTCTGTGGACTCTATTGCCTCAGGGCCATGAAATGTGTGTTGGAGTGGGGAAGAGGGAAAGGGAACAAGTGTTTATTATGCACACTCTACTAAGCACTTTACAAATATCTTATTTCATCCTCTCTCAACAACCCTGGGGAAGTAAGAACTCTTTAAATTATTACCCCCGTTTTACAGTTAAGGAACTGAGGCAGATAATGGTGAAGTGATTTCCCCAAGGTCACATAGCCAGGAAGCATCTTAGGCTAGATTTGAACTCAAGACTTCCTGACTCACCACCTACCTGCCTGCTAAATAGAGAGAAATATCTTCTCATACTTAACATTCCTTGTCAGGGACTCTGACTGGACAGTTTCTTCCATCTAACTCTGAGTTCCTCCCTCAGCTCAGCCCCATTGTAGCAGTCTTTCCTCTTCTCTCAGATGTCTTAGACAGGAGACACCACCATCCCTTACCTTGTCTCTCCTACCCTATGTCCCAGGTTTGTACCCGTGTGCCTTTGAGAAGTCCTTCCTGGGGTCTAATCTCCCTCCCTCCTACTCAGACTTATCCCCCTTGGTTTTCCCCAGTTTATGTACCTCAGTCTCCCTGTCCTCTCCCTTACCCAGCCCCAGAACCACTGCTTGTTAAGAATCCTAAGACTATGTGTCTAAGGCATAGCAGCCACTGGGGAGGCATAAATATGTTCACATGCAGAAGACATAATTACATGCTCATATTCAAACACCCACTTACATATACCTATACACACTCACACACCAAAACACATACTCATCATGCACTGAATAAAAAGGGTCCCATCTACCTTGCAAATGTCCTCAGTCCACAAAGGTCTTTAATAAGAAGTCTGAACAACCAGAAATTAGGGTGTAGGACTAAGGGATACTGACATAAAAGCTTAGCAGAAACCTGCATTGGGCCCAATGACACCAGGCAGCGGGAATCCAAAAGCCCCCAAATCCCCTCTTCCCCCCATAATAATCACCCATCACAATTCATGCTGATAATGCATTCCTCGAAGAGTCTGACTTGCTAAAGGGGCCCATCTCACTTCCCAGTCCTTATCCCTGTCCTCCTTGTTCTCATCCTCCAGGGTTGAACGTAGCCCAGGAAGCGGGTCCCTTTGGAGTGCAGGTCAAGGGTGGAGGGGCCTTGATCATAGGGGTGGGGGCCAGCGGGGGTGGAGAAGTGTGAGTGAAATAGGTTTATTACTGGGAGTCTGTTGCCTCGATTGGTATCGATTCCCACATGTCACCTTCCATTGCCACTAATGGGACATGAAGAGACTCCGTTGCTGCTCCTGCAGCACCAGTCCCCCTCCCATTCCCCCACCTCCCCTCCCTGCTGGCTCTCCTTCCCTCCCAACCCACACTCACTCTGTCCCTCTCCTCTTGTGCCTGCTCCCTCCCCACTGTCCTCAGCATTGTCCCTCAGTCTCTCCCCAAGCCTGTGCTTCTGATCCCTTCTAAGTTAGCTTTCTCTGCTCTTGCGCTCTCTTTCTTCATTTCTGTCTTCCTTTTTCTCCTCATCTCTCTTCCCTCACTTCTCTTTTTCCTCCTTCCTTTCTTTTTCATGTTTCCTCTCTCCTTTTTCTTCCCAACCCTTTTCCTTCCTCTCCTTTCTGATCCTCCCTTTTTTCCTCTTCCTTTCTACCACTCTTTACTTTCTTCCTCTTTCTCTTTCTCCCCCCTTTCTCCCCAGCCTCTTGCCCCTTCCTCTCTTCTTTTCTCTTCTTATACTCTCTTTTCTCTACATTTTCCTTCCCCCTAAATCAGTTTCCCTCATGCCTCTCCTCCTTTCTTCCATTTATCCTTTCCTTCTGCCCTCCTCTTCTTCCTTCTCATTTTCCAACTGTTCATCATCCTTCCTCTCTCTTTCCTTCTACTCCATTATCTCTTCTTCATTTCCTCTCCTTTTTCTTCTATTCCTTTCCCTAGCCCTCAATTTGTAGTTAGAAGACCTAGGTTTGAATTACATACTCATTTTTCCTCTAAACACGCCTTGGGAAAGTAACCTCTGTGGGACTATTTCCTCATCTGTAAAATTAGGAATTGGACTAGATAGTCTTCAAAGACCCTTTCAACCCTTGATCCACTGAAAATCTCTTCTACCCTCTCTCTCCTCCCCCACCTTTCTTTCTAATTCTTCTCTCCTTTCATATGATCATAGATTGAGAGCTGGAAGGGACCTCAGAGGTCATCTATCTAATCCAAACCCCTCATGTTACAGATGAGGAAATCGAAGCCCAGAGAGGAGACTATCTTGCTCAAAGTCACATGGGTAGTAAATAGCAGAGTCAGGATTTGAACCCAGATTCAATACCCAGGTCCAAATCCATTTTTCTTTTCTCAAAGAAGAGGGGAAGTGGGGGTAGGGGGAAGGAAAGCACCACATGTACACAGGTAGATAAGCACAATGTAGGCAATAATGATGGTAGTGTTGATGCTGTTCAAGTGGAGAAGGGTGCTGGGAAACAATCAATAAAGAAATGTCCTTCATGCTTTTTTAATCCTCCTTCGTTCAGCAGACAGGCAGTTCAACAGGTTTGTATTTCACCTGTCCTGTTTTCCCTGTCCAAGTGTTCCTAAAAATCATAAGACTCCATCCCACTGCCTTGGTGAAGGATGATGACTTTCCCCCTAAGAGCCAGGTCAGGTGGGGAAAGGGTAGAGAAGGTCATGGGGGAATAAAGGGAAGAGTGGGAGTAGAGCAAGGAAGCAGGCCAAGAGCCATCTCTTTCCTCCTTACAAATTTTTCAGAGGACAAAATTATCCCCATCCTCCCTTCCTTTCCCCTCCCACAGTTCCGAGTCTCTTGGGAAGCCCTCCCTGAGGACTAATCTCCATCCTTCCTGCTTCAGGGGTCAGGGTCAGCACATTGCAATATACCAGGAGCACAGTGAAAAATGGAAATAGAGGACTAAGGAGGATCCTTCATAGTTAGGATGGTGAGATTTTGTAAAAGCAGATACTGAAAGTCAGAGGGTACTAAAGGATTAATGGTGAGCTCTATGAACTGGTCAAATTGGTAATTAAGTTGATAACCAATCACTTCGACATTTCAATGATTCTATGATTGCCTAGAAGTGAATACTCATTCCCTCCACCAGTGCAGATTGCAACCCATTCACATCTTTTACATCCTATGCAAATTTTTTCCATATCATCTCTAGGGGGTCACACCCCATTCAATGGAAACCTTGTGGACACCTGTGCAATACTTGGACTGCCTCACCTTCTTTTCTGGCTATTCTTGTGCTTGATGATGTTTTACACTGTTTCTTGAGTATAACTATGGTTGGTATAATTATGGCTGCCTATATTGGTTACTGTCCTTCACTCTCACAGAGTACCAAAATGACACCACTATGTTGGGGTCAAGGTACAGTATGTCCAACTGTGGCTGATCAGACCAAAATGAGATTGGAAGGCTCTACCACAGGCACAAGTAGTCCATGTGAACATTTGGAATGGAGATGTCTCTTAATTTGCGCATCTCACATTTCTTTTGAACTACTGCATTTCTGCTTTGCTCATAGAGTATGGCGCCTTCTTTGATGCAGGCATGCCATGCTGGGCAGTCCTATATCAGTATCTCCCATAATTGATTCCAAAGTTCTTCAGAGACACCTTGAGAGTGTCCTTGTATTGCTTCTTCTGATCTCCATGTGAGCATTTGCCTTGTGTGAGTGTTCTGTAAAATCTTCTTTTAGGCAAACATTCATTTGGCATCCAAACAATGTAGCCAGCCCTTCGGAGCTGTGCTCTCTGCAGTAGAGTTTGAATGCTGGACAGTCCAACTCAAAAAAGGACATCTGCGTCCGGGTACCTTATCTTGCCAGGTGATCTTTAGAATCTTCCTAAGACAATTCAAATGGAAGCAATTCAGTTTCCTGGCATGGCACTGGTATACTGTCTGGGTTTCACAGGTATACAGCAATAAGGTAGCACAACAGCTCTGTAGACCTTCAGTTTGGTAGGCAGTTAATACCTCTTCTCTCCCACACTTTTCTTCAAAGTATGTAGAGAAGAGTAAGTTGTAAGAAGATTGAAAAGGTAAGAAAGAAATCCCAGAAGACCTCCAAAAGGGACAGATTCTATTTACAGAACAAATAAAGTTATTTCACTACGAGAATGTAAAAGACTTGATAATAAAGCTTCATTTCTCATATTCCTATGTGACATCCCAGTTCATAGCAATGTAGGGGCAGAGGTCTAGAAGGGGAAGAAGAAAATAGGACACCAACCCAATCCAGCATACATTTTACAAAGTGCCAGTTTCAGTATACAAGTCATTGGGATACAAAGACAAAACAAAACAAAAAGTCCCTGCCCTCAAGGAGCTTCCATTCTATTGGAGGAATACAACCTTGGAACAGATAAGTACCTGAATGCTTATTTGAGGAAAGAAAGAAAACACTATCAACTAGGAGAATTAGGAAATGCTCCGAGCTGAGCCTTGAAGGGACACTAAGGGGCAGATGAAAGGAGTGCATTCTAGGCATGAGAGGGACAAGCCTGTGAAAAAGTCTAAATGCATTTCTAACATGGGGAGAGTGGCTCTCCCTGCTTCTTAGTTTGATCATTGCTCTCAGAGCGAAGGCTACTCTTAGTGCCAGGGCCTCAGAGTTTGCTGTTGACAGGCTGAATGAATCCCAGCAGTGTAGTTACTTGGGTTTGGTTGGGGTTTCTTAAGGTCGCCTGTTGGTTGTACCTTCCCTCTAAGATTACTTCTCATTAATCTTTTTTTTTTTTTTTTTGTTAGTGAGGCAATTGGGGTTAAGTGACTTGCCCAGGGTCACACAGCTAGTAAGTGTCAAGTGTTTGGTCTGAGGCCGGATTTGAACTCAGGTCCTCCTGACTTCAGAGCTGGTGCTCTATCCACTGCACCACCACCTAGCTCCACCCTCCCCATTAATCTTGTATATATCTTGTATGTACATAGTTAGACTGTGAGCTCCCTGAAGGCAGGGACCATGTTTTTACCTTTCTTTGTATCCCCAGCACTTAGCACTGTGCCTGGCATGCAATAATATTAATTAATGAATTGTAGCATTAGTGAATGCTCATCCTTGATGGCGGTGGTGGTGGTGCTGGTGATAAGGATGGTATTAGATGAAATGATGGAAAACAAGAAATTTGGCTCCCAGATCTGACACTGGCTGTGTCAATGAGGGCAAGTTATTCTACCTCTTCAAGTCTCAGTTTCCTCATGTTTAAAATGAGGAAGGAAGGCAGGAAATAAGCATTTATTAAGCACTTACTATATATGAAGCACTGGGGATACAAAGAAAAGCAAAGACAGTCCCTGCCTTCAAGGAGCTCCCAATCTAATGACAACAATGGTTTAGCAGAAAGAACATTGGAATCAAGAGATCTGAGTTGGAATAACTCAATCAACTGAACATTTATTAATAATATACACACATGCTCTGCCCTCAAGGAGTTTACAGTAGATATGTTATAAATTAAATCTATTAAATATAATATAAAATTTTAAAGCATATTGAATGAAGGAACAGAATGAAGGCAATCAACTTCCACAGCAGGGGAAAAAATGATTTTAAAAAATGAAAGCTAATACATATAAAGCTTTCTTCCTTGCCCAACTCCTAAGCCAGAGTGACCAAATAGAGTGAAAGACAAGGGAATGGGAGGCATTTTGGGGGAAGAGTTTGTGATTGGATATGGTAAAGCTGCCTTATGTGTTTGAACAAAAATTGTGGTCACAAAATATGACGATTACTTTCTTCTCTCCTTTCACCCTCTAAAAGATCATCTTTATCATGTGTCATCACCTAAAACAAAAACATGCTTTCTTTTGAATCAGCCCACTACTAAAAAAAAAAAATCAGAAAACAGTTCACAGTCATGGCTTCTATCCAGTGCTTCCCAAGTGTGCATGAGTGGAGATAAGGAACTGGCTTATTCATAGTCATTGCTCGGTCATTTACTATGCTGACATTGGTTAAGTCATTCACATCTCTGTGCCTCAGTTTCCTTACCTATAAAAATCAGAGTGACTTTTGCTACCTGCTTCCTAGGGTGGTTGTGAGAATCAGGTAAAACCAAAAGAAAAAAAAAGAAAAAAAGAAAAAAAAGAGGGCAGTGAGGTGACACAGTGGATAGAGCACACCGGCGCTGAAGTCAGGAGGACCTGAGTTCAAATCCGGCCTCAGACCAAACACTTGACACATACTAGCTGTGTGACCTTGGGCAAGTCACTTAACCCCAATTGCCTCACCAAAAAAAAAAAAAGAGAGAGAGAGAATCAGATAAAACCATGGATAAAAAGCACATTGTAGCCATGAAATACTATATAAATGTCAGATGTTATTGGCCTCATAATCATCACCAATTGGGGCTGGTTGGAGTTAGCTGGGATTCAGCTGGAGTAGGCTTACATGATTAAAGTTGGTTGGGATCACCCATGGAATAAAGGAAGAATACTTTGTTAGGTTCATCAAGAAGGAGTAGGGTTAGGAATAAAAAGAGTGGTCAGAGAATAAAGAAGTGATGGAGAGAGTAGTATTCCTTCTAAAGTCAGCTCAGATATCATAGCCATGAAGCCTTCCCTGACCCCCCCAGCTGAAAGTGATCTCTCCCTCCTCCAATTTTTTCCTAACACCTTGACCAGATCTTTCCTTGGCACTTATCTCAGTTGCCTTTGCATAATAAATTATGTATATTTGTCCTTTTCCCTCAGTAAAATGTAGGTTCCTTGGAACAAGGGCCTCTGTTGATCTGCCTTCATATCCCTGGAATCCAGAAATATGCCTTATACATTGCTGAATGCTTAATGAATGAACAATAAAAGAATGTAAATGGTAAAGGGGTTAGGGTTGGGGATTAGTGTTAAAATGAAGATTAGAAGGTTGGTTTAGTAGGTCCATTCAACAAACATTTATCAAAGTGTTGGAGTTAGGTTTAGGATTCAGGTGAAATTCAAGTGGTTGGTTTAGAGTCAGGCCCATTCGTTTAACAAATTTATCTCCCACTGAATGAAGGGCATTGTATTGGATGCTGAAGATCAAGCTGAACCTGGTCTCTAGGAGTTTAAAATCTCATCTGGGAGAGGAGTTTGATTTGGGTTAGTTAGGGAATGAACAGCTAGGTCTCAACCTGAGTACAATGGGATATTTGTGTGGTTGGAGAGATCTGAAATGCCAGGAGTTTGTTTGGGGCTCCCCACCTCCAAACCAATGTGCATTGTTGGTCAATCGGCCTGACTTCTTTGGGCTGTGCGTGGGCTGCTTTTGGGGAAAGCTCCACAGTAATGATTGGACCTGAGATCACTAAGATTCATAGATTCACTGGATGCAGACCCCAAGGGGTCTTAGAGACCAGCTCATTCAACTCTTTCATTTTGCATATGAAGAAACTGAAAGGAAACTTTTGTGTGAAACATCCCAAACCCACCTTAGTTTAACAGCTAAACCCAAATTAGAACTCAGGTCTTTTGGTTCACATTCATTGCTCTTTTCACTACTCCATTGTGAAGTGATCAGGATTAAATTTAAGTTTAGCCATGGGTTAAAACTGGTAATACTTCCCTCCTCTACACTCAATGCCAGAAGGCTGGTTGCCTGCAGAAGGCTCTGTGCAGAGCAGGGATTTTTAACCTTTTCGTGTGTCACAGACCTCCTTGGAATCTGGTGAAGCCTATGGACCCTTTATCAGAATAATGTTTTCAAATGCATAAAATAAAATTCATAGAATTGTAAAAGAAATCAATTATATTATAATACAGTTATATATTATGCATAATTATATATTATACATATATAAATATATATAAATTATATATCTATTATATAGTTATATTTAACTATATGTAAATTATATATAATTGTAGGTCTATTTCTACATATAATTATATATGTATATATGTGTGTATATATGTGCATATATATGTATACATATATATATGTTTTAAGTTTGCAGACCACAGGTTAAGACTCCCTGATCTAGAAGGAGCTGAGCAAGAATGCTGAGTGGACTGTGTGGGGACAGTTTGGAGTTTGGAGAAGGATAACTGAGGATTTGGAAATGTTATGGGACCTAGAGATCATCTATTCTAAGATTCTTTTTACAGACGAGGAAACTGAGGCTCAGAGAATTTAAATAATTTGCCCAAGGTCACAGAAGCAGTAAACAGCAGAGTCAGGACTCAAATCAATGTCCCCCGTTCTTTCCACCACCCCTGGCATGGGGCAGCTTCTACCTACTCATTTATATCAAACAGCAGCGAAGATGGGAGGGCATGGGTCGGGACTGGAGTGGTGGAGGGTGAAAATTCCACTCCTTCCAGGATCAGTGAAAGGAGTATAACCAGTGATCCCTACTCTTTTTTTCTCTCCTTTTTTTTTTCTTTTTTTGTTTTGTTTCGTAGAAAGAAGGCTTGAGATAAAACCATAAGGACTTCTCAGTAGAGGCCACATAACAGGAGAGCAGAAGATGATTATTTCTCTTCCCAAGGAAAGCTTCCAGAAGTCAGCCCTCTTCGAAGATCTTGGGAAGGAATTCCCTCAGCAGAGAGAAACGATGAACAGAAAGATATCAAGTATTCCAGTCCCTTAGTTTGTTGTTGCTTAGTTGTTTTTCAGTCATTCCTGACTCTTCGTGATCCCATTTGGGTTTTCTTACTGGAGACACTGGAGTAGTTTTTTCATTTCTTTCTCCAGCTCACTTTACAGATGAGGAAACTGAGGCAAATAGGGTTAAGTAACTTGCCCAAGGTTACATAGCTAGTAAGTGTCATATTTGAACTCAGGAAGATGAGTCTTCCTGATTCCAGACTAGGCGCTCTATCTACTGTGCCACCTCCCCGCCCCATACCTTAGCTTACTAGGAGTGGGGAGCTTGTGGCCTTGAGGCCACATGTGGCCTTCAAGGTCCTCAAGTGAGGTCCTTTGACTGAATCCAAACTTCACAGAACAAATCCCCTTAATAAAAGCATTTGTTCTGTAAAACTTGGACTCAGTCAAAAGGCTGCACCCAACAACTTAGAGGGCCACATGTGGCCTCAAGGCTGCAGGTTCTCCACCCCTGGTTTAGACTGTACCTTTTCAGACCCTACTCTAGCTCCCAAGTCTTCCCTAAGGCCTCAGGTGGAGAGGTTTGTTTTTTTTTTTAAACCTTTTCCCCAAATTCTCTCTACGTCCCTCCTGATATAACTTAGTCTCCTGAACCTAATGGAAAAGAAACACTATTAAATGGATGACACATAGTAGAATATCAAGAAGGTAAGATGTGGAATACCCATAGTATCCATGGAAGGGGAATACCCATAGCTTACTGGTCATATACAGAGTCCTTATTGCAATCTACCTTCTATCTTTTCCACTGCAGTCTTTCTCCTTAACCTCTTCAGAAACTAGGTCTAGAATTCTTTTCCACCTCCATTCTCCGTCCCACTTCCCCAGGAAGTCCTTTCTGTAGTCTAACCCCATAGGACAAGCATTGTTAACCTGGGATTTGTGAACATTTTTAAAAATATACTTTGATAACTATTTTTATATAATCCTTCTCCTTTATAATCCTATATAGTATTTTATTTTATGCATTTAAAATCATTATTCTGAAAAGGGGTCAGACTATCAAAAGGGACCATGACACAGAAAAGGTTACAAACCCCTGCTTTAGAGGAAGCACCCTAGGGACCATTTAGTTTAACCTTCCCATCTCTGAATCCTAGGATTCCCCCATATACACATACACAAATATATATTTTTACAAACAAAGAAAGTGAAACCCAAAGAATTTAAGTAACTTGTCGAAGATGACACAGAACTGGGACTTGAACAAGGTCCTCTGATCAATCAAGATATGAATAGCTCATTGCCTCCTCCTTCCCATTCTGCCTTTTTGATGTGTCCTTCCTGCAATCTAACCTGCATCTTTCATGCTTCATCCCCTGTCCTCTCACTCTGCTTTTTGAGGAGCAGTCCACCTCAACCCTCCCAGGAGAATTCCACTCCAGGTCTTCTCTTCAAACCCCGACTTTCCACCCCTGCCCAGCTCCCATCTCTTCCATCAATCAGCTTTTTCTCTCGTCATCCCCCTTTCCATCATGTTAGCCTCGGTTGATTTAACCAGAAAACCACCCCCAGAATTTAATTCCATGACCCTCCATTCCCATCTCGATCAGTGAGGTGCTGGGAGGGGCCCTGGGTAATGAGGGAAGGGGGTTGGGGAGAGGGCTCGGTATCTCAGAGAAAAGAATCAAAAAAATAAAATGGCATCGATTCCCACAGTGACAGCCATCAATCTTCTCCTCCCCTCCTGCCAGGGACTGGGGATATTGGACACAGGACAATACAGTCTTCAGACTTCCTCAGACCCTGAGACTCTGGAGCTGAAGGGCTCTAGGATGAAATCCTATCAGCTTCCAGGATCTTGCTGTGTGGTCTCGGGTCAACTGCTTAACTCCTCTGGCCTTCCCTCCTTCTCCTTCCTCTCCCTCCTCCATTACATCTACTGTCATTACATCTACCATCCTCTGCTTGTAACCTAGCTGTGCTCATCCCCCATCTCTAGAGCCTACTTTCCTAATTCTCTTGCCTTTAGTGCACCACTAAAAGCTCTTCACTTTATCTAACCTCCATTCCTTCCTAAAAAGAAGAGCTATTGCATCTCTGGAGAATTACGAAAAGAAATATGTGTATTAGATGCTTCGAGATCCTTAGGCAAAGGGACTAGATATATTAGTAGTAGTAGTAGTAGTAGTAATAGTAGTACTTGATTATTATTACTTAGATCCAGAACCAGGAAATTAGGTACAGCTAGGAGAAGACTAGGGACACTTGATGGCCTAGGCCCAAAGGTTCTGAGGGTTAAGAAGAAGAGACTTGATTCTCTATTAGTCCAGAAGAAAGCAAAATGAGAAGGGGATAGCATTGCATCTTGAGAGGGATGAAGGTTAGAGAACTAGATGGACTTCCTGCCAATTCAGAGTAACTATGGCACGGGCTTCCCTGGAGATTTTGGAGAAGAGGTGGTCTTCACTTCCATCCTTGACCTTTGCCCCATTCTTCTAATATTGTTTTGGTGCAATCTGAATCAAAGGCAAAGGATTGGATATGAAGGGAGAGTTCCCCTTCCCCCAAAAGTGGAGGGCAAATCTGTAATTTCCTTCTAATAAGGAGATGTGAGGGGAGCAGTGAAAAGAGTGGTATCAGGGAGCTGGGGACAGAAAAAAGGGGGTAAGGTGGGGAATAGTGGTGTCTCTGGCCCCCAAAGGGTTAATGCTATTGTCTGAAAACCACAGCAGCTCCCCTGGGAGCTTGGAGATCCCGCTCTCATTTTAAGTAACCCTAACACGGCGTGTGATGAGACGAGGGGGTCGCAAGCACAGAGCGAGAGAGGGAACCAGACAGAGAGCAGGAGACCGGCGGCTGCACTGAGGTAAGGGACAGGGTCTATAGCTTGGGGTGAGGGGGTGATGGGACGGTGCAGAAAACTCACCTGAATGGTTGGGTCTTCCCCCTGCCTATGGAACAGTTAAGGGGCAAGGGATGGAGCCATCAGGTTAAAGGGACTCCAGACTTAAGCAGGAATGGAAACCAAGGGAAGGGAGCCCATCCAGGGGAGAATGGGGCCTTTTAGATGTTGGGCAGCTATGGAACCTGATGTGGGGCAAATAAGAGAAGTAAGAGGGGAATATTGGATGGGTGAGTAAAGGGATAAGGACACTAATCCACTTAAGTGACAGGCAGTTACCCATCCAAATACAGAACAACTGTGGAGCCAGACATGGGACCCCTGACAGGGAAGTTCCCAGAAGGCTAATATGGGACAGCTGTGAATTGGTATGTTAGAACAGAGATGCTGAAGAAGGAACAGTTTCTGCTACCTCCTGTACCCTGCTCTCTCTCCATGACCTGGGGAGAAGTGTTTGAGGCTGCTTCAGAGAAGCTAGTTGTACCAAAGAAGAAGAGAATGGGCAGAGGTCAAGAGGAAAACTAGTAGGATCAAATTCAGGAAGTCTTTTCTCATCCCCTAAAGTTCCACATCTCTGCCTTGTACCTGTCAAACAGACGCAACTGATGAGTGCAGCCATCAGTTAGAAGAGCTGAGCACAAGGGCATGGGAAGGACAAGTGGCAGCAGAAATCCAAGGTTGGCAGCAGGTGAGGTGGCAAGTTCCACGCCTTTAAGAGACAGTCTAGCTAACTAGTGCTTAGAGATCACTGATGAGAAGAGTCTCTGACCACTCTTTCTCTCCCTGCTCGATCCCAGAACCCTTCCCAAAGGAGTCAGAACTTAGAAGAAAGCTAAAGGCTTAGTCGCCTAGGTATCCCTTAACTGTCTCCTGTCGATCTCCTGCTTCTGTTACCTACAGTGCCTTAAGAAAGGGGATCCGGGAAGAAGATCAGAGCTGTGTAAGGTCAGGAGTTTCATGGCACTGGAGTTCTTAAGGGAAGGGACTCCCATTGTATCCTCCTCCCCCACCTCTGTAGTCCTTGCACATCCTTCCAAGATAGATCTCAGAGCCAAGAGAAGAGCAGAAGAAAACTTTCTAGCCATTTCAGACAAAAAGTCTCTTTTCTTCACAGGGTGCTACATACCAAGACCAAAGGTATCTTCCTTCCCTGACAAGGATCAGTGACACTTTAGAAGCTGAGGCCTGGGGGTAGTAAGGGATAGGGATGGGCAAAAAGAAAGGATGTTATTGAGGCTAAACAGAGTTTGGGATGCAATTTGAGACTGGGGTTTGAATATGGGGTTAGGGTTGAGAGTTGGGTTGAAATTTGAGTTTGGTTTGTGGGGGGTGAGGTAGGTACTAGCATTAGAGTTGACATTAAGGTTGATATTGGGGTTGTCATTAGGTTTGGGGGTTCACATTGAGGTTTGGGTTGGGCATAGGATTGATATTGGGATCATCATTAGTTTGGGTATTAGCACTGAGGTTTGGGTTTGCAGGGTGGGGTTTGGCTTGAGGCTTGATTTGAGATTGAGTTTAGGTCTGGCTTGGCACTAAGATGAGTCTTGGGGGGATCCAGGTTTGAGATTTAAGCTGAGGTTTGTTTGGGGATTGGAATCTGGGTGAGTCAGAGACATTCTCCTAAGTATGAGGAGTGGGTGAGAAGTGACCTCAAGCCAGTACCTGCTGACGTCTGGATCCTGGTTACTCAGCATCTGCTGCTAACAGGGCCACCTCACCCTAAGAGCCTTGTCCCCAGCTAGTGGCTTTCACTTCCTCTTCCTTCTTCCTGGCCCCTCTGAAACCTCAGCTTCCCAGCTCTGGTGGGGAATTCTTGTCCTTTGAGGGGGAGAGTCAGGGAGTACCCAGGCTGGGGGATCTCCTGTTGCAAGGGAAATGAGATTTGCCCTTCATCACCCTGCTATGAAATTGTCCAAGGGGGTAGGTAATAAGACCAGAATGTAGCGGGTTTGCCCCTCACCACCCTGCTATGAAAGAGCTCAAGGGGCTAGGTAGCAGGGCAAGAATGTAGCAGAAATGGAAGAAAGCTTTGGGAAATGTAGTGACTGTCCCCCGTGACCATCCTCCCTCCCCCACACATAAGTTGCAGAAGGGAAGGTGATACAACAAGAGCTCTAGCCTAGATGCCAGGATGTTTGAGTTCGGTTTCTAGATTTGAGGAAATCACCCGGAAACAGACAAAAAGAAAGAGATAAAAAGGAAAAGACAAGTAAAACAAGACAGAAGCAGAGACAGAGACAGTGCAAGACCCAGTCAAAGGGAGACAGGAACAGATCAAGCAAGACAGAGAAGGAGAGAGAGACATGGCGAGACAGAAAGAGACCTGGGGAGCACAAAAAAGACAGACAAAAGAGGGGAGCAGAGCATGGGAGATAGACAGAGACAGTGGGACTGAGAGGCACAGAGTAAAGGTGAAAAGGAGAGAGAGAAGAAAGTAGAAAAGAGGGGACGTTCTAGAGAAATTTGAGTGGAGAAAAAAGAAGAGAGAAGGGGAAAGAAAAGGGAAGAAGAATGAGAGAGAGAGAGAGAGGGAGGGAGGGAGAGAGGAAGAGAGGAGAGAAGAAAGAGAAGAGAGAGAGAGAGAAGAGGGGGAAAAGAGAGGGAGAAAAGAGGGGAGAAAGAGGAAAAGAGGAGGAGAGAGGGAAAGAGGGAAACAGAAGGAGACAGAGAGAGGAAAAGAACAAAATGCAATGAAGGAGGAATTGAGCAGATTCCTAGAAGTCCGGATTGAAAAAAAGAAAACAGAGCACCTGAAAGGAGAGAGAGCCTGAGAAGGAGAGCTTTGTTGTCTGTTTAACACGTGCAGATGGCTATCCCTGCTTTCCCTCTAGGACCACCTCGAGCCCCCCTTCCCCCCCCCCCCCCCCCCCCCGCCATGGAAATGGGAAGAGATTTTCTGGGCTTGTGTAAGTGACTTTCTTTGTGACCTTCAGCCACCCAGCCTGGTGTGGGTTGGGGGGGGGAGTGAGCTGGGGTGGAGGGTCTCGGTTTGGATTTCTGTTCCACAGAGTTACACAAACCTTTTAAATCCCAAGGCCCCCAGAGACCTAAGAGCCAAGAATCAGAGGAGTCAGCAGGGGCAGGGAGGAGAGAGGAGTATAGGAGAGAGAGGGATGGGCCCCAGACTTCAGCAAGATTGGGGGAAGTGGGAGGGAGCAGGAAACCTGGGGCAAGACTGACGAGAAGCAAGCAGCCAGGGGTGGAAGGCAGTGATACAAGAGAGATGTTAAGTCCTAGACTTAGCAGAGACGGCTAAGTGGAGACAGCATCTTATATACTGAAAAAGAATTCTGGAGAGAACTAGGCTTCATCATGGGGAGGGGGGTGGGGGGGTGGACAGTAGAGACAGAAAGCCTGGTACTGCAGTGGGAAGGTTGTTGGTTAGACAGAAGAAAGCGCTTCCTAGTTGCCAGAAATGGATGGACGTAAAAGATGGGGTATTTTTTGTTTTTTCAGAAGAGAAAGGGAAAAGAGAAACAGAGCTAGACAAACACAAAGACTGGGCAAAACTGATACAAAGAAGAACAGAAAGCAAGACAAACAGCCGAAGGCAGAATAATAACCTCCTTAGATTTGGATCAGGCCAGGGGAGGGACACAACATTAGGATTCCCTACCTGCCTGCCCAGGTTTACTGTCCCAGAATTTAAACCCTCCCACCCCCTACTCCTTGAAGTTGCTGGAGCTTTGGGTGGAGAGGAGGAAGAAAAGGACAGTCTGGTCCCTACCCTTGAGTCTCCAAAGGGAAAAAAAGTGGCTGGTTTGGGGGCCCCTAACTCCCTCCCTTCTTCCCTCCCCTCACCATCCCCTCTGGCTCTCCTCCCCTAAGCAGCTTTAGCTAATAGCATTAAGACAGGTCTCAGGAGGGGCCTCCACTCAGGGCAGAAGATCAAACAGGAGTGAAGGGGCCCTGCCCCTAGTCTTCTAATCAGATTGGGGCTCGGGAGGAGGTGTGTAGTTGGGAGGGATACGGATCAGGAGAAGGAGGGGTGGTGGTGCCTGGGGAAGGAGGCTCATTTGTTCAATGCTAACAAGCATGAAATCTTCCCTGGGAGGCCTACCTCTTTTTCTCGGGGGGATTTTTTTCTGTCTCTCTTTGTCTCTCTTCCTCCATCTCGATTTTCCCCTGTGGGTCTCTCTCTAGAATTATACAATTTGAGCTGGAAAAAAAACCTTAGCCTGTTTCTCTCTTCAGCTTAAGTGGTGTCTGTCCTGTTCCTCATGCTGTTTCTTCTTCCACTCAGGTCTGTATTCTATCTAGAGTTTCTTGGCTCCTTTCTTAATCTGGCTTTTCCATCTTTGTATCTCCTCCTCCCTGTCTAGCTCTCCCTCTCTGTTTTTCTGTCTTTCACTTTCTCTGTCTTGATTTTCCTGTATCTCTGATCACCCAATCCTTATCTTTGTATATGTTTATATGTGGCCAACAAATGTACATTTTTCAGGTGAATTAAAAATTTCTTTGGGTCACCATAATGACCAATTTTTGTCTAATTTGTCAAAGTTGATCTGTTTGATCAGATTATGCTGTCAATCCACTTTGGTTGTTAAAAAGCACCACCCCACCCCACCCCGAAGTAGGCATGGTCTTTGCTTCTCTGTCCATGTGTCTCTGATGTTGTGTGTCTGCCATCCTCTCTGGGCTCCTACCTGTCCATCCATCTGTCTGTTCTGCTCTATCTCCTTCAATTACTTCCTCTTAGAAGGAAGGTACAGTTTAAGTCAAGAATTTCTCCAGAATTTCTCCCCACCCAGGCCTCAACCTTTCAGCTTCTCCCTCTCCTCTAAAGCTTCCTCCCAATCTTCCTCTGCCCTGTTTGATTCATTGACTGACTTGACAAAGTGGTCTAATGAAAAGAGCTATGGGTTCCAATATATCAGAATCAGGTTCCAATCTCGTCCCTGACATTTACTGTATGGCTAAGATCAAGGATGCCATGTTCGGACTCAGTTATCACATGAGTAAAATGGGGGCAATAATATTCTCACTGCCTAGCTCAAAAAATTGTTGTAGGGACAGTGCTTTGTAAACCTTAAAGGGTTTGAAAAATAAATGTGAATTGCTGTTCGAATCATTATTTCTGCTCAGAATATCCTCTCTGACTCCAAAGCTGCCATCAAAGCCTTGATCTTTATAATGATCACCATTACCCTCATCTCCATTGTTATTATGAGAATGACTTAATAATCATAACTGTAATAGTGGAAGCTGATATTGACAGAAGAAATTATTAATATCATAGCTATGCACACAATGACATAATAATCCTCACTTGTTGTTCAGACCCTGCTTCCCTTCTAGAGACATAGCAAACTAAGTAAAGAGATTTGGCCTCCTCCTACCTCGATCATTCACGATTAGGTTATGATCCTTTATGATTTATAGTTCTCAATACTCTTTGTGTGGTTTAGGCCACTGAGATGGCCCTGCTGCTGTGGCTGGAGGGGGGAATGATGCTGAGCTCATCATAATGGGGAAGAGCTTCTGGAGGAGGTTGGGGTGGTGGGGCGGAGGAGGAGAGACAGCAAGGACAACAATATCAGGTCCCAGCTCTGGGATCATCCTTATGGCTGACCAGGTCATGTAGGGATGTGCACTGTTATTGTCTAAGGTTTGACATAAGAAACAATTTTCCAGGTTAGAAGCTGGAAACCGAAATCTGGCCCTCATTCTGGACTGTTGTTACTTTTGGTCCCCCTGCTTCCAACCTTGCTCCCTCTCTAATCCATCCTCTACTCAGCTGCCAAATTAATATTTTTTTAAGTCAATTCTGGGGCAGTTAGGTGGTGCAGTGGATGGAACACCAGCCCTAGAGTCAGGATGACCTGAGTTCAAATCTGACCTCAGACACTTATTAGCTGTGTGACCTTGGGCAGATCATTTAACTCTGAGGATTGCCTCCCAAACCCCAACTCCAAAACTTAGTTCTGACCATGTCAATACTCTACTCAAAAATCACCAATGGTTCCCTATTGCCTCTAAGTTAAAACACAAACTCCTGAGTGTGTGTGAAAGTGTGTCCCAGTTTGTCTCCCACCTTTCCAAGCATCTTACTCCTTTTCATGGATTCCATTTTCCAGCAGACTAGCTTACTGGCTGCTCCTTGACCCTGGCTTTTCATTGAGGTCACACAGTTATTTGGTGGCCATGTCAGAACTCAAACCCAGGCCTTAGTCCACTATACTGTACTACTGTTTCTTACAGAAAAGGCCTCATAAGTTTTGTGATTATTAGGGAACACAGTCTGGGTACCTAGTGGCTAGCAAAGATAAGGGGCAGGTATTTGCTTCACCCTGGGAGGTAAATTTGCATTTCCCCTTTGTAAATTTAGGTTTAAAATGCCTGTGGGCCAGGAAAATGCCATCAGATTCTTTAGAACCAAGGGAGGACCTGGGAATCCTCCTCAGTTACTAGGGAAGTCATGTCCCTCTTTTGGCCTGTTTCCTTATTTATAAAATGAAAGAGCTGAATTAGGACCGATGGTCCCTTCTAGCATTTATAGGAAATATAATCTGTAACTTTAAAACACATGAGCTCATTTTTATGCATCTCAAGTATATACATACATATGTATGTATGCATGTGTGTGTCTGTGTGCATTTGTTTAATCTGAATCTGGGATTTTATCAGTGTTGGGAACTCTTAGTATGGAAATTCCCCTCCACCAATGCAGATGAACAACTCATAAATAATTTATAGTCTTAGAGAGCTTCTCAATGTACTGAGCAGCTAACTGACTTGTTCAGGGCCACACAAACAATATTTGTAAGGGACAGGACTTGAATTCTGGACCTCCTCCTACTCCAAGGCCAGCTCTCCAGCCACTCAGTCATGCCAATCAGGTCCCCATCTAGTACTCATAATGGAAGATAGTATTGTATAGTAAAAAGAGTATTGTACAGGCAGGCATCAGACCTGGGAAATAGACTGTACTCTGTTACTCACTGCCTGTGTGACCTGGGGCAGGTCCTATTGTATCTCTTCATCTCAGCTTTCTATAACATAAAATGGGAAGGTTGTACAAGGAGATCCCTAAGATCCCTTTCAATTTAGCACTTATGATTCTAATTAGGTGTTATGTTAACCTCATCAGAGAGAGAAACTTAAGGCAAAAAACTATCTGATCTCCTTGCCTTTAGACAAAACTGAGAAATCCGACAAAAATCTCCATTGTATTGAAAATTCTAAAGAAAGAAACCCTATAATGTTCCTTCTTCCTCCTTCCTATCCATCTTGTCCTTTCTTGCTGGAAAGTCTTTCTTGAGATCTAACCTCAATCTTCTAATTATATTATTTCCTTTTGTCTGCCTGGCTTTGGATTGTGTGTTTCCCTTCCTGCCTCCCCACCTCCTACCCCATGCAAATTCCATCCAGAAGGCAAATATTTGTAACATACATTTTCAAAACTTCCATCTGCCAACTGTGGGTGAATTCCATATCATTTCTTATATTCCTAGATTTAGAAATTCTCAGGAATCTCCACTCTAACCTGTGAGTGTGTGTGTATATATGTGTGTGTGTGTATGTATGTATGTATGTATGTATGTATGTATATATGTATGTATGTTGGGACAGAAGGGAGGGAAGAAACAGCTGTGCTGCACCTCACCCTTCCTTTATTATCCATGCCACACACATCCCACTCCCCCCCCCCCCCCCCCCCCCCCCCCCCCC